>NC_057799.1:154047392-154115821 GCF_018294505.1 Triticum aestivum | reverse complement strand
TCTCCTCGCCGCCCCGCCGTCGGTGTGCCCCGCCTTCGCCTCTCCTCGCCGCCTTCCTTCGCGGGACCGCGCCCCCGGCCGGATCCGGCGCCCCTTCGTCGGCGCCGCGCCATCCCCGGCTGCCTCCCGCTCCTCCGGCCTCTCTCCGGCGAGACGCGCCGCCGAGCCCCGGATCCCGATCGGGTCAACAGTCCGCGTTGACTTCGTCCCCCCCCCCTCGAGGTCGAAATATTTCCAAGTCCCCAGTTCTTATTAATATGTGTGCATGTTCAACTGTGTGTAACTTCTTGCATCTAGCTCCGATTCGCGCGTGTAATATGTCAAATTGTTCGTCTCGTGATGCTCTTCATTTTGTTCAATTGCACCATGTTCATTAGAAGTCATCTTGATGCGCAAATCACTGTTAGAAGAGGGCTAGTTGCTGTTATTCTCTGGTTCTTATCAGAACTTGGAGATTTGTCATTTTCGTATCATTTATTCTGTGCATCTTTCGAGCATGAGCTCTACATGTGTTTTGAAGTATGCCATGCCATCTTTCCAGTGGTGTGGTCCACGTATTTTTGTGATCTCTGTGGTGACTAGCACAAGCATGCAAAGTAGGCCCCGTAATATTTCCGATTTCAGAGACTTAGTGATTTCTCTAAGTCCTTGTCTGCTGTAATTTTGTTGCCATGTAAACTTGATGCTACAGAGAGATCCATGCATATTCTGGAGATGTTCATTAAGGGTGTTTTGTTGCTATTGTTGTAATTGACCCATTCCTTCCCTTGTTTGCAATTATGGAGTGTCATAGCATGACTCAATCTTGCTCTACTTTTGCTATAAAATATTTCCGGAAGATTCTTAACATGATATTCATTTTTGCCAAGCTTATTATAGTTCATCCATACATATTATGCTATTGTTCTTTCCATGGTTAGCTTCATAAACATGCCATCTTTCTGTAGGTATGCTTGGTTTTTCATGCATTGCTCTGTAGTGAGTGTATCAAGCTCACAAATTGGCCTACATATTATTATTTCTGCCATGCTCTGTTTTCTCCTAAGTCTGAAACCTGATAACGAAACTTGCTATGTTTACATGCTTGCCATCATATCTTCGGGTCCTTTTTGACTTATGGTCAGTAAGGGACTTTTGTTATATGCCTTGAGTAGATTCATGCCTTGCCTTGTTTTGCCATGTTAAGTTCCTGTAGCATGTTGATATCGTGCTCTGAACATTGCAACCTGATGTTATTTCTGCCATGTCCAGTAATTTCTCTAAGTCTGTGAACCTGTTATTATTTTGCAATGTTGCCATGTCCTTTTGAGCATGTTCTAGTGATTTTTGGAGATAGCTCAGTGTTCATGTTTTCTTGTGCTTTACCTGTACATCATGCCCATGCCATTTGTTTTCATGTTGAGTTGCTGTAGCATATTGTTTTGATGCTTGCATTATGCTTAGTTGCTGTTTTGGACAGATTGTTGCTATGTCTTGTTTGGAGTGTATGTGTTGCACCGTTGCTCCATTTTGAGCCTGCTCTATATGAAACTTGCTTAGTTTTGCATGTAGTTTCATACTATCATGTTGCATCCTTGTTTTGAGGTGTTTGCTTGATGTTTGTACGCATTCTGCATCAATGCCATGTTTAACTTGTTTTGCTCATATCTTCTAGGCCGTAGCTCCGAATCTGATGAACTTTATATGTAACTTGACTAGAATTTCGTGTAGATCATCATGGTGCTCTTTAACTTGCTGTTTAACAACTTCAACTTAATGCTTGTTCAGTTCTGGACCAATTTCGAAATTTGCATATGAGGACTTACCGGAATTGTTATAGGTTGTTTCCGGCCTCATTTAAACTTGCTTCGATGTGTTGTTCTTGTATGCATCATCTCTTGTCATGAGTAGTTTCTTATAGCCTTGTCATGCATCATTCTTGATTGAGCATCATGCCTTGTTCATGCGTGGTGTGTTTACCTTGTTGTGTGCTTCTTCTCGATAGTTCCCGTGTCGTTGCGATCGTGAGGATTCGTTCGTCTTCGTGGCTTCATCTTCTTCATGGATTCGTTCTTCTTCCTAGCGGAATTTCAGGCAAGATGACCGTCACCTTGGATCTCATTACTACCATTGCTATGCTAGTTGCTTCGTTCTATCGCTTTGCTGCGCTACCTATTCTCTTGTTCCTCAAGCCTCCCATTTTGCCATGAACCTCTAACCTTTGTCACCCTTCCTAGCAAACCGTTATTTGGCTATGTTACCGCTTTGCTCAGCCCCTCTTATAGCGTTGCTAGCTGCAGGTGAAGATGAAGATTGCTCCATGTTGGATTATGTTTATGTTGGGATATCACAATATCTCTTATATTATTAATGCATCTATATATTTGGTAAAGGGTGGAAGGCTCGGCCTTATGCCTGGTGTTTTGTTCCACTCTTGCCGCCCTAGTTTTCGTCCTACCGGTGTTATGTTCCCGGATTTTGCGTTCCTTACACGGTTGGGTGATTTATGGGACCCCCTTGACAGTTCGCTTTGAATAAAACTCTTCCAGCAAGGCCCAACCTTGGTTTTACCATTTGTCCAGCCTATTTCTTTTCCCTAGGGAGTCGCTCTCTCGAGGGTCATCTTATTTTACCCCCCCCCCCGGCCAATGCTTGTCTAAGTGTTGGTCCGAACTAGAGCCACTTGCAGCGCCACCTCGGGGAAACTTGAGGTCTGGTTTTAGTTGTACGTAGTGCTCATCCGGTGTTGCCCTGAGACCGAGATATGTGCAGCTCCTATCAGGATGTCGGCGCATCGGGCGGCTTTGCTGGTTTTGTTTTACCATTGTCGAAATGTCTTGTACCCGGGATTCCGAGACTGATCGGGTCTTCGCGGGAGAAGGAATATCCTTCGTTGACCGTGAGAGCTTATCATGGGCAAAGTTGGGACACCCCTGCAGGGTATTATCTTTCGAAAGCCGTGCCCGCGGTTATGTGGCAGATGGGAATTTGTTAATATCCGGTTGTAGAGAACTTGACACTTGACCTTATTTAAAATGCATCAACCGCGTGTGTAGCCGTGATGGTCTCTTCTCGGCGGAGTCCGGGAAGTGAACACGGTTTCTGGGGTATGCTTGACGTAAGTAGGAGTTCAGGATCACTTCTTGATCATTGCTAGTTTCACGACCGTTCCTTTGCTTCTCTTCTCGCTCTCATTTGCGTTAGTTAGCCACCATACTTGCTTAGTCGCTGCTACAACCTCACCACTTTACCCCTTCCTTTCCCATTAAGCTTTGCTAGTCTTGATACCCATGGTAATGGGAATGCTGAGTCCTCGTGGCTCGCAGATTACTACACCACTAGTTGCAGGTACAGGTTATGCGATGATCACGACGCGAGAGCGATGTTCGCTTGTTTGGAGTTCTTCTTCTGCTTCTTCTTCGATCAAGGGATAGGTTCCAGGCCAGCAGCCTGGGCTAGCAGGGTGGATGTCGTTTGAGTTTCTGTTTATGTTTCATCCGTAGCCGGATGTTGATCTGATGTATGTTGTATTGATGTATTCTTGCGGCATTTGTATGCCTTGTATTATCCCCAAATATTATGTAATGTTGATGTAATGATATCCACCTTGCAAAAGCGTCTTCAAGATGCGCTTCTATCCTTGGTGGGACCTTCGTGTTCCTTTAGGATAGGGTCGCATCTTGGACGTGACACGAGGGGTGGGTGATCCTCACGGATCCATACAATAGGATGTTCAGACCATCGCAAGTATCGAGGGACTGCCGGCCAAACCGTGTTCACCGCCCGCTTATGGATCGTCTGGTCTCGTTTGCATAAGCTCGTGGTAAACACATGATATTGACCACTATTCAGCTGCTTCGGATTACTCTGATAACCAGACTGTTGCTGCTGATTCCCTTGACTAGATTGCTGATTAAAACCACCTTGATTGCCTTGGCCCTAAAAGCCAGAGCTTGAGCCACCACCTCCAAAGCCAGGTCCGTGAGAGCCGGATCCTGACCCGCCATGCAGGCATTGATTGTTCTGGAAAAAACTGGAATTTCTATACCCCCTCATGATGAAGCAATCTTTCCACAGATGACTAGTCGTCTTCTCTAGTGTACCATGCTTTGGGCATGGCTAATTCATCATTGCCTCAAGGTTGAACTTTGGCCCGCCAAACTGGGGCACTGACGACTTCCCCTTGTAACGCATTCTGCGTATTGGTGTTAGCCACAAAGTCTGAACTACTATCGGCTTTGCGCTTACCATTGTTACCTTGACCCGCCGTATTGTGTTGCTGCCCCTTGGCATTTCCATTCTTCTTTCCCTTGCCAGCCTTCTCCTCATCAGACTCAGGGTCCTTAGTACTATCAGAATTGGCGTACTTGCCGAGAGCCGCCATGAGCTCTCCCATCTCATTGCAGTGGCGCTAAAGCTGCCCCAGCTTTTGCTTAAGGGGAAGGAAACGACAATTCTTTTCCAACATCAGGACGGCTGAACCGGCATTGATACTGTCCGATGAGTGGATAATGGCTGAGATCCGGCGCACCCAGTTGATTGTTGACTCGCCCTCACCCTGGACGCAAGAGTCTAAATCAAGAACCGACATAGGCTTCTTGCACGTGTCTTTGAAATTTCGGATAAAACGCGTCTTCAATTCAGCCCATGACCTGATGGAGTTAGGGGGCAATCCTTTCAGCCAAGTGCGTGCCAGCCCATCCAACATCATGGTGAAGTATTTAGCACACGCAACATCACTAACGTCCAACATCTCCATGGCCATCTCATAGCTCTCGATCCAAGCCTCTGGGGGCTGATCGAGCATGTAGTTAGGCACCTTGCGGGGGCCTTTAAAATCCTTCGGCAAGCGCTCATTACATAAAGCTGGCACTAAGCACGGTACACCAAGGGTTCTAGAGGCTGCCTCCACTGACACCGATGGGTAAACCGGAGATTGCTGTTGAGCTGCCAACTGAGCCGCCAGCTCAGCCTCTCGACGTGCCCTGCCCTGATCCACCAATGCTTGAGCATTGTTATCCGCACGCGGCGGGTCATGCCTATGGGGCTGGTTACGGTGCCGCTCACTGCATGAAACCGCTGGCGACTCAATATGCCTATTGTAGCTTCAGCTTTGACGAGGGGTTGAATGAATCCGCTCACGACGAGTAAGCCGCGTATTGAGCCACCGCTGCCTTAAGAAGCTCTCCGGCCCTCCGTATCTCCATCGCGGCTGGTGACTCGCCTTCAACAGGGAGAGCTGCCAATCGTGTAGCCGCGGCGATCATATTGTCCAGAGGGTTAGAATAATGACCCGGTGGTGTAGGAACGTGCTGAGGCAGAGTCAAATTCAAGCGAGGCGGGTCTATAACACGTGGCTGAACCGGCGCTCCGGTCGTGGGTGGCTCAACAACCCGGTTCACCACGGGCGGCTCAGTGGTTCCTGCCCCAGGTGTGTTGAAAAGGTTCCTAGCCTCAAACTCTGTGGGTAGACGAGTCTGATGCCTCCTCCTCGTAACAATGTTTGAAGCGTTCTCGTCCAAGTTGAGCCGGAACGACTCTGCCTGAATCCGTTGTGATTGCGCGTACAAGGCGGCTCGCTCTGTTGCCATCCAAGCGTTCTCAGCAGCGTGCTCTTCATTGGCTTGAGCTATCTCATCTCGCAGCTTCGCAACATCCACTTTATGTTGTTCTTGAGTCTCTGGGGTTACCTCTGCCCCCATTAAAGTCACCAAAGCATCCAAAAGCTCGGTCAGAACTTGAGCCAGTGGGCGCGTAGAGCTGCTCGGTCCGGCCATTCCCACAGCCGTTGAACTGGAAGTCATAGCTGTAGTAGTTGTCGAATTGAGCACTGGTTGTGTACCAGCCATGAAGATCGCAACCCGGTTTGGCGGCTCATAGGGGTCCGGAATACTGTCGCCATCGGAATAGCCCCCAAGCCCACCATCTTGCAATTGATATATGGAATCGGTCTCGCCGGTTGAGAACTCATCACCAGAGTAGATGGCCATCTCTCCACCAGACACAGATCTGAAGGGAATATGCCCTAGAGGCAATAACAAAGTTGTTATTTACATTTCCTTATATCATGATCAATGTTTATTATTCATGCTAGAGTTGTATTAACCAGAAACTTTGTAGGATCGAATGTATGTCTAGAGGGGGGTGATTAGGCTACTTGACCAAATAAAAATCTAGCCTTTTCCCAATTTTAAGTCTTGGCGGATTTTAACAACTTAGCACAAGTCAAGTAATCAACCTACACATGCAATTCTAAGAGTATAGCAGCAGAATGTAAAACAATTTCATATGAAGGTAAAGGGAGGAGTTTGAGGGAGCAGACGTAATGTAGACACAGAGATTTTTGGCGTGGTTCCGATAGGTGGTGCTATCGTACATCCACGTTGATGGAGACTTCAACCCACGAAGGGTAACGGTTGCGCGAATCCACGGAGGGCTCCACCCACGAAGGGTCCACGAAGAAGCTATCCCACCATGGCCATCGCCCACGAAGGACTTGCCTCACTAGGGTAGATCTTCACGAAGTAGGCGATCTCCTTGCCCGTACAAACTCCTTGGTTCAACTCCACAATCTTGACGGAGGCTCCCAAGTGACGCCTAACCAATCTAGGAGACACCACTCTCCAAAAGGTAATAGACGGTGTGTTGATGATGAACTCCTTGCTCTTGTGCTTCAAATGATAGTCCCCCCAACACTCAACTCTCTCTCATAGGATTGGATTTGGTGGAAAGATGATTTGAGTGGAAAGCAACTTGGGGAAGGCTAGAGATCAAGATTTATGTGGTTGGAATGGAATATCTTGACCTCAACATAAGTGTAGGTGGTTCTCTCTCAGAAAATGTATGTTGGAAGTGTAGGTATGTTCTGATGTCTCTCTCCACGAATGAATAGTGGGTGGAGGGTTATATATAGCCTCCACACAAAATCTAACCATTACACACAATTTACCAAACTCGGTGGAACCGAATCAGAAAACTCGGTCAGACCAATTTGGTTCATAATGTGACCGTTAGGCATTTCGGCGGGACCGACATGTCAACTCGGTGGGACCGATTTCATTAGGGTTAGGGCATAGCGTAATCTCGGTGAGACCGATTACAGAAACTCGGTGGGACCAATTTTGGTAATAAGCAAACAGAGAGTTGGTCAGGCAAACTCGGTGGGACCGATTCGCTCATTTCGGTTGGACCGAAATGTTATGAAGGTAAAACAGAGAGTTTGCATTGCCAACTCGGTGGGACCGTGATACGTCTCCAACGTACATATAATTTTTTTATTGTTCCATGCTATTATATTATCTATTTTGGATGTTTAATGGGATTTATTAAACACTTTTATATTATTTTTGGGACTAACCTACTAACCCAAGGCCGAGTGCAAATTGTTGTTTTTTTGCCTATTTCAGTGTTTTGCAGAAAAGGAATATCAAACGGAGTCCAAACGGAATGAAACCTTCGGGAGCGGGATTTTTGGAACAAACGTGATCCAGAGGACTTGGAGTGGACGTCTAGAAATCAACGAGGAGGCCATGAGGCAGGGAGGCGCGCCTGCCCCCCTGGGCGCGCCTGATGTCTACTACACAACCTTCTTCTTGTAGATGTTGTTGGGCCTCCAAGGGCTGAGGTTTGCAGGACAGTAGCAAATTTCCCTCAAGTGGATGACCTAAGGTTTATCAATCCGTGGGAGGCGTAGGTTGAAGATGGTCTCTCTTCAACAACCCTGCAACCCAATAACAAAGAGTCTCTTGTGTCCCCAACACACCCAATACAATGGTAAATTTTATAGGTGCACTAGTTCGGCGAAGAGATGGTGATACAAGTGCAATATGGATGATAGATATGAGTATTTGTAATCTGAAAATATAAAAACAGCAAGGAAACTAATAATAAAAGTGAGCGTAAACGGTATTGCAATGCTAGGAAACAAGGCCTAGGGTTCATACTTTCACTAGTGCAAGTTCTCTCAACAATAATAACATAATTGGATCATATAACTATCCCTCAACATGCAACAAAGAGTCACTCCAAAGTCACTAATAGCGGAGAACAAACGAAGAGATTACGGTAGGGTACGAAACCACCTCAAAGTTACCCTTTCTAATCGATCTATTCAAGAGTCCGTAGTAAAATAACAGGAAGCTATTCTTTCCGTTCGATCTATCATAGAGTTCGTACTAGAATAACACCTTAAGACACAAATCAACCAAAACCCTAATGTCACCTAGATACTCCAATGTCACCTCAAGTATCCGTGGGTATGATTATACGATATGCATCACACAATCTCAGATTCATCTATTCAAACCAACACAAAGTACTTCAAAGAGTGCCCCAAAGTTTCTATCGGAGAGTCAAGACGAAAAAGTGTGCCAACTCCTATGCATAGATTCCCAAGGTCACGGAACCCGCAAGTTGATAACCAAAACATACATCAAGTGAATCAATAAAATACCCCATTGTCACCACGGGTATCCCACGCAAGACATACATCAAGTGTTCTCAAATCCTTAAAGACTCAATCTGATAAGATAACTTCAAAGGGAAAACTCAATCCATTACAAGAGAGTAGAGGGGGAGAAACATCATAAGATCCAACTATAATAGCAAAGCTCGCGATACATCAATATCGTGCCAAATCAAGAACACGAGAGAGAGATCAAACACATAGCTACTGGTACATACCCTCAGTGTGACACCCAAGTTTTTATTTGGATTTTTTCAAATGATTTTATTTGACTTGAGGGGAGTGATTTAAATTTTTCTTCAAGAGAACTCTCACTCTCAAATATTTTTCTTTATGGCAAAAGTTTTATTTGGATTCAACCAAGATCTGTCTTTGGTCTTGGAGGTTCTTGCTTTTCACTTGGACTCAAGACAAAATATTTTCACTTGGGAAATGACTGTTGAAAATCTCCTTGAAATTTGCACTATGGCTTTTGGAAAATCCTTTGCCACTTTCAACAATTCCTTCTTGCCATGGCCTTAGTGCAAATCCCCTCTCCTAACCCTTTCCTCACCTTTGGATCATGATTTGCATCAAATCCAGCAAGTTGAACCTCCCCATGTATTTATTTCCATTTATATTCTATTCAAATAAATTTCTGCCTTCTTTCCTAGCACTTGGAGATTTGCAAAGGAACTCCACTTTCTGTCTTGATTTTTGCCCCCAAACCTTTTTCCCCTCCTAGTCCTTTGAACCCTCAACCAAGAACCATGAAGATCCACTGGTCTTCAGTTCAAAATTTTCAAACTACACCTGCTGCAAGTTTGGACCAGATTTGTCAAATTTGGTGGAATTCATTCAAAACCTTCTCCAAAAATTCCAAGTAAAATCAGGCAGCCTCTGGGTGCATTGAGTGGTCACCTCACCAAGTTACAGCTCCAGAAAAATTTATCTCATTGCAAAATCCTCCTGTCGAACACCTGCAGTGCACTGTCTGTATCAAGTTCAGAAAAATTCAGAGATTCAGTGAGTGGCTTTCTGTCGTTTTCTTCAGAGAAGGACATCGATCTCGCCAGTACCACCGCGTCGCCTTGCTCCTCGTCCCCGCCCTCTTGTTCCTGCACCGCACGAACGCCTGGCGCATTGCGGGCGTCGGCGACGAGCAGCAGAAGGTGCGCCGCCCCGTGACCGACACCGGCGGCGGCTTTGCGGACGCCAGCGGGAGACACAGCGCCGACGACGCCACCCAGCGCCGCCCAAACCACCGGAGCTCGCCGTGTGGCCTTCCACTCCCCCGAACACGCTGCCGCTCTCGTCGTGAACCACAGGGTGCAGAGCGCGCTCTCTGCCGCCGTTGATCCCGTGCTGTCACCTCACCGTGGACCGACGCCATTACGCCAAGGCCATCTCCGTTTAGCTGTGAAACGACTCTAGTAACCTCCACTGATGCTGCCTGGCCACTCAAACCTCCTGCCAATCCACTGCTCCGCCGTAATCGCTCGCCGGAGATTCTCCGTTCATGGCCACCCCGTCGATCTGCCTATAAATAGAGGCCCCGAGCTTCAACTCGAGCACCCACCATCCATGCACTCCCCCTAGAGCAAGCCTAGCCACTGGTAGAGCCCCGAGGAGGTCTCCTTCCTCGACTCCGGCCGCCGCGACCCGCCACGGGATCCAGCCCGATTCGCCCCCGTGTGCGCTCCTCCGCCTCCATTCTCTTGCCAGTAGCTTCACCTTGCATCCCTCGTTCTGACCCACGCCTCAATTTGTAGTTTGCAGCCCTCCACCGGAGTTCCCCATCCTCACCCGAGCCGCCGTCCGCCGGAGATAGTGTCGCCGTCGACGTGGTGCTCCCCGTTGGACGAGTCCACCACCCACCGACGCGGAAGAAGACGCTGAAGCTCTTGGTACCCTCCATTTCTCCTAACTCACCGTGGTTCGACACCGGCGTCCACCGCAGTCTTCGGGCGCCGGCGAGCTTTTTAAACCTGACAGGTGGACCCCGCCTGTCAGCCTCTATTCTATTCTCCTCCGAACCGTTTTCTGTTGGCGCCTTCGGGCAAATACGTTTTCTCCTTTGCGCTTACGCATTCCCAACCGAAGCGTTTTCTGTTCTCTCAGTTAAAACCCTGGAACTTTTCTGTTTCATTACAGATAAGTCCCTAGACAGAAACCTTTATAACTTTTTAATAAAAAGGAATTTTTGAGTGATTATTTCTCTGACAATCTTCAAATTTTGTCTAGTTTTTTATGGGATTTATTTGAAAATTATTTGGAAAAGTTTCTGTGCAAGTGTTGGTTTTCACGTTAGTACCTGTTTCGTGATTGCCGTAGGTTCCGGAAGAGGTGAAGGAGCCGCGAACTTCGCCGAGCTAGACTCCGACTTCTCCGAACCAGGCAAGCACATTTTGAACATTTGATATGACAGGTGTTTTGCATGTTCGCGTGAAAGTTTGTGCGTGGCATATGAGTATTGGTAAATACCTCGTTGCTTGTAAGGCAACGACCCGGTTGTTCCAAAGTCACGATGATCTCTGATGAGAGATGGCCTAATCATGTGGTGACATGAAGGGCAGCAAGGTGGTACTGTTGTAGCATACCAGCCTTGCGTCATCCGACTTTCTCCGACGTTAACGTGGTTGGAGCCACGTTATCGTTCCCTTCCCGCATGTTCCAACGTTGCGATGATCTCTGATGAGAGATGGCCTAATCATGTGGTGACATGAATGGCAGCAAGGTGGTACTGTGTAGCATACCAGCCTTGCGTCATCCGACTTTCTCCGACATTAACATGGTTGGAGCCACGTTATCGTTCTTTCCCCCTTCCGTGCTACCACATGTCTCATTGCCAGGATGCGGTTTAGTAAGTTGGTAACCTCTTTCCGTGTACACACCAAACAGAGAGGCCGGGATGATGGTACCTTGGCCCAGGATTAAAGCCAGTCATCCGGTCAGGGGGCATGGGTGTTTCCGGTTGGGACCGAGAGGGGGGGCACCCCCTTAGAGCGCGTGTATAGAAATTTGATCCCATGCTACGCGAGGTTGTAGCCTCCCCGTCTCAAGGTTTTTCTTGAATGTTGCCGAGGGTGATCCCTGGCTTTCGGATGGTTGAATTGGGTGTGTACTGGTTAGACGTGTTTCTTCCAAAACACCGTAGACGGAACTAGTCCCCGTGACTACTGAAATCCGTTGGCTGTGGTTAAGTACAAACTCTGCAGAGTCAATTCTTTCCAAATCATCGTATCCATGATCAAGTAGTGTAAACACTATATCCATATCTATCCGTGTGAAAAACTTGTCCCCGGTGAACAAGCTCAAGTGGTAAATCCAGTTTTATTGTTATTCCTGTGGATGGACTAACTTTATATTTGTCGCATGCTTGTGATAATTTATGTTCCCGAACGATTGTATTATTGAGCTGTGATATAAGAACTTTATGTGACGTCGCGCAGACGTCCGACTGTGGCGTGTTCTTGTTTCTTACTTTAAATATAAGCCCTTTATGTGATGTCGCCCAGACGTCCGATTGTGGCATGCACTGTCTTTATTTCCTGTTATAAGCCCTTTATGTGGTGTCGCCTCGACGCCTGACTGTGGCATTATTATTCTGCATTTTCCTCTCGAGGAGTCTTTCAGACACTCGTTTGGCACCCGCATTATTATTCCGCATTTTCCGCTCGAGGAGTCTTTCAGACACTCGTTTGGCACCCGCATTATTATTCCGCATTTTCCGCTCGAGGAGTCTTTCAGACACTCGTTTGGCACCCGCATTATTATTCCGCATTTTCCGCTCGAGGAGTCTTTCAGACACTCGTTTGGCACCTGTATTTATATTCCGCATTTTCCGCTCGAGGAGTCTTTCAGACACTCGTTTGGCACCAGTATTACTATTTTGCAGTTTCCGCTCGAGGCGTCATACAGACCCTCGCTTGGCACCTAGTATTTCTTATCTCCATGTCTGAACGCACGGGTTAACTTGTTCATATGCTTCATGTTTGCATTTGTTATGTTTTATGTCCGAACTGTCTTGCGAGTACTTTCATAGTACTCACATGGCTTGTTGATTTGGCCAGATGTTGACGAAGGCGATCTCTTGGATGAAGAGTTTGATAGCGCGTCCGACGCCTAGAGGAGTCCCAGTCAGTCCTGCGCGATCCCGGATATTGGTCACCTGTATTGTATACGCTTCCGCCACCCGCAATAAGTCTTCTCGAGCCTCACTCCGACGCTCGAAGAGTTGTAGTCTTCTGGAATCATATCACTCGTTTCGCGATGATATTTCCACCACCGTTATTATCGTGAGTTAGTAGTTTGCCACCCTATCCGCCGTCTTGTTTTAGCGGCGTGCATGTAATAAATTGTTGGGCAGTCTCTGCTCAACCTTGTATTATATTTAGTACTCCTGGTATTTTTCTTCTGTGACCAAGATATTGTCTACCAGTGAGAAGGAATTCTTCCTCGCTGGTCCGTAAAAGGGATCGGTCTCTCAATAATTATTTTATTGAAAAACCGGTCGTGACAAGCTTGGTATCAGAGCCAGGCTGACTGTAGGAAGCCACTAGGTGCGATCGCTAATCGGTTATTAGCGTTTTTGTGCTTTTTCAGCATTTTGCAATTGTAGCTATTTTCTGTTGGTCATCATAAATTTATGACATGACTACTCAGAATTTTTGCCTACTTTTGTAGATGGCTGGCAGTAGCTGTGAGAACCGAGTGTTCACCAACGTGCCCGAGGGGTTTGTCAAGCTCCTCGTCTCCATCACCAAGCTCGCGATCGGGCCAGCAGCTCGCCCGGAGTTCACACTCTATCAGCACAAGCTCAGTGACGACGTGTCTATGCACCAGGCTGTGGTGCAATTCAAGGGAGGATGTTCTGCTGCTCGCCACTTCCGTTTTGTGGGAAGGGCCATGCCTACGGAGAGGCATGCCATGCAGATGGCTGCCCGTGAGGCGATAGCTCGCCTTCGGGACATCCTTCCTATGATGAAGACTCGTCGCTACCGCTATCTCCCATGCCATGTGCCTTACACCAGCCACTATGCGTTCGCCTGCCATCGGGGAGAGCGAGATGAAGCCATCGAGATGGTTGTGGAGTATCTCAAGGCTCTGGAGGAATCTTTCGACAACCTCATAGATGATCTTGTGGCTGCCCCCATGGACTTAGTCCGGGGCAGTCCTGCCAGCAGGAAGGAACTTCTCAACACGGCGCCGCCCCTGACATTCGTCTCGTCTTCAGCCTCTTATGCACCGGCCATTTTGGCCACTGCTCGCCGTCTGCCTACCACTAAGGAGTTCGACCGAGTCATCGCCCCTACTCCAGTCAGAGCCGCACCACCTGCCGCACACGCTCTACCACCAGTCGCCCCCGCACCATCACCGCAGCGCAGCGTCACGCGCCAGGAGCCAGCTAGAGAGGAGGTGGAGGTTGATTCTCCTGGACCGCTGAGCCTTGCCATCGGCAAGGGGAAGGAGATCTTCACCATCTCCGACTGAGAGCACCGAGTAGCCGCGTGTTATGTCTACCTGTATGATGTGCTGTTTATTCCTGTATGATAGTTTGTATTGGTGTGTTTGCTGCCTTCCGGAGTAGTACGCTAGTTTTTAATAACATGTCAGGATTGTGTACGCGCATCCTGAGTGCTGTATCTTGTGTTTGCTTTTCGCATGTAAGTTTTATGTTAAGCAGCCCTTCTCCGTGCAAAATCGTTTATGTTTCTTTGAAAACCTTGAGGTCTTTTAAATTTGTTGCCTTTGCAAGATTTCTTTTCTTGTGCTACACAGTTTTTCTCATGGGTTTTGCAAATAATACCCCAGTCTGGAAAAATGTCTCGCCCGTGGACTCGCTCCATGCGCAATCAGCCAGAAGAGGTTTACGGGACACAGACCAGCAACAATTTCACTCAGGGTCAGTCCAGCCAACAAGACAGCGAAGCAGCACTGTCTCAAGTATGTCGTCTCTTCGAGCAAAGCCAGCAACAGCACCAAGAGATGATGAACCATGTCATCAATATGGGAAACCACCGTGAACCCTATCAACCACATTCCAAGTTATCCGAGTTACAGAAGACTCGCCCCTCAACTTTTGCTCACACTGATAGGCCGCTGGAAGCCGATGATTGGCTTCGTGAGATTGAAAGGAAACTGATTATTGCTCAGTGCTTAGATCATGAGAAGGTGCTTTATGCACCACACTACCTTACTGGAGCAGCCGCAGCATGGTGGGAAAACTTCCTACACATGCATCCCAGGGAACACAACATCACCTGGGAAGAGTTCAAGGAAGGCTTCCGTGGGGCACACATCTCCAGGAGCATCCTAAAGATCAAGAAGAGAGAGTTCGATGACCTGAAGCAGAGAGGCATGTCAGTCACAGAATACAACGGTCAGTTCACCCAGTTGTCTCGTTATGCCTACGACGAGCACATGATAGAAAGCAAGAAGATGGAAAAATTCCTGGACGGCCTGGCACCAGCACTGAGATGCCAACTGATTGTGCACACCTTTCCGGATTTTAAGACGCTGGTGGACAAGGCCATCACCTTGGAGAATGAGCGCCGTAGTCTGGAAGATATCCGTAAGCGGAAGAGGGACAAGACGACTCTTGCCCGCAGCAACCGAGGCAAGACTGAGGTCCCAAGGACAGACGCAAGGAGATCCACGACTACTGAGCCAAGGCCCGTCGGACAGTTTCATGCCAAGGACAAGGAGTTCACATACCGTCCAGGGGTCACCTGCTATGCTTGTGGTCAACAAGGGCATTATGCTAAACAGTGCCCGAAGCCAAGAGACTCGGCACCCAAGCCGAACAATGGTGGAAACAATCCAGCCCCCAAGCGCAACAACTTCAACCCCAGCAACAACCACAGGAAGGGTCACCTGAACCATGTGACCAGGGAAGAAGCGCAGAATGCCCCAGACATCGTGCTCGGAACGTTCCCTGTCAACACAGTACTTGCCACGATTTTGTTTGATTCTGGAGCTTCCCATTCGTTCGTTTCGAAGAGTTTTGTTTCGCAACACGGTTTTCCGATACTCCCCTTGGAAAAATCTATGATCATCAAGTCCCCCGGAAATAAGCAAATCGCTCAAGGTTACTGCCAAGGAGTGGTCATTGAGTTCGAAGGACTACAATTCCACGCGAATCTCATCGTGTTGGAAAGTAAAGGACTGGATGTCATTTTAGGGATGGACTGGTTGACCACCAACAAAGGATTCATTGACTGCTTCAATCAGACAGTGATTCTCACTCACCATCACGGCAAGACAATAAGAGTTTTCGCTCAAGAAAGGCCACGATCACAGCAGCCAAAGCTGAACAATATGGACATTGCAGAACTGAGGAAAGTTCCAGTGGTATGCGAGTTTCCAGATGTGTTCCCGGAAGAACTGCCAGGCATGCCACGAGACCGAGAGATAGAATTCAGCATTGAACTAGCACCTGGCACCGCTCCCATCTATAAGAAGCCATATAGAATGGCACCCTCAGAATTGGTGGAGTTGAAGAAGCAGATAAAGGAATTGTTGGACAAAGGATTTATTCGAGCCAGCTCCTCACCTTGGGGTTCGCCTGTGTTGTTCGCCAAAAAGAAAGATGGGACACTGAGGCTGTGCATAGACTATCGAGCCCTCAATATGGTGACCATCAAAAACAAATATCCGATGCCACGGATCAATGATTTGTTTGACCAGCTCGCACAAGCCAAGGTATTCTCAAAAATTGATTTGAGATCGGGATATCACCAACTGAAGGTACGGACAGAAGATATCCCCAAGACAGCATTCACTTCCAGATATGGGTTATACGAGTTCACAGTGATGCCTTTTGGACTAACGAACGCCCTCGCATATTTCGTCCACCTCATGAACAAAGTGTTCCTGAAATTCATGGACAAATTTGTGGTGGTATTCATTGACGACATTCTGGTTTACTCAAGGACACCAGAAGAGCATGCTGAGCACCTCAGAATTGTTTTGGGAGAATTGAGGAAACATCAGTTGTACGCCAAATTTAGCAAGTGCGAATTTTGGCTAAGACAAGTTGGCTTCTTGGGCCATATACTGAACCAAGAAGGCGTGGCCGTAGACCTAGAAAAAGTCAAGGCCATACTGGACTGGAAGCCACCCGCCAATGTTACTGATGTGCGGAGTTTTCTGGGAATGGCCGGATATTACAGAACATTTATTGAAGGTTTCTCCACTGTGGCAAAACCTATAACACAGTTACTCAAGAAGGACAAGAAATTTGTATGGACGGAAGCATGCGAGCAGAGCTTCCAAGAACTCAAGAAGAAGCTGACAACCGCACCGGTCTTAACTGTGCCAGACATACACAAGAGCTTTTGTGGTGTATTGAGACGCATCCCAGAAAGGACTCGGATGTGTACTAATGCAGGATGGCAAGGTTGTCGCATATGCCTCCAGGCAGCTGCGAAAACATGAGGAAAATTACCCAACACATGACTTGGAGCTAGCAGCAGTCATACATGCACTCAAGGAGTGGAGGCACTTTCTGTTGGGAAATCGCTGTGAAATATATACAGACCATAAGAGCCTCAAATATATTTTCACACAGCCAGAGCTGAATTTACGCCAACGACGCTGGTTGGAACTGGTCAAAGACTATGACGTCGGCATTAACTACCACCCAGGGAAAGCAAATGTAGTGGCCGATGCCCTTAGTCGAAAACCCAGCCCGGACAGTGACGGTCAGCAAAATTTGAGGCCTGAGTTTCAGCGAGAGTTCGCTAGGCTCAACATGATGTTAGTCTCCGAGGGCACCGTATCGAACCTGGAGATACAACCCACCCTGGTGGAACAAATCAAGAAGGCTCAACAGGGACATCCCAGCATCGAAGGCATAAAGAAGAAAATGAATCTTCGTAAGACTTCCGAGTTCGTCACCGACAGTGAAGGAACATTATGGTACCGAGACAGACTTTGCGTGCCTAACATTGAGGAACTCAAGCAACAAATCTTGACGGAAAGCCACACCGCTCCATACTCGATTCATCCTGGAGGAACCAAAATGTACAAGGACATTCAGGAAAGGTTTTGGTGGCATGGTATGAAAAGAGATATAGCCACATTCATTGCTTGTTGCGATTCATGTCAGCGCATCAAGGCCGAGCATCAAAAGCCAGCAGGGCTACTCCAGCCAAACAGGATACCGGAGTGGAAATGGGATGAAATAGGAATGGATTTCATTGTCGGATTACCCCGATCACAACGCGGAAATGACGCCATATGGGTCATCACAGACCGACTAACCAAGGTTGCTCATTTCATTCCCGTGAAGACTACCTACTCCACACAAAGACTGGCAAAGCTTTATCTCTCTCGTATAGTTTGCTTGCACGGAGTCCCAAAGACTATAATATCAGACCGAGGCACCCAATTTGTCTCCAAATTTTGAGATCACCTACAACAAGCTCTGGGCACACAACTAGCCTTCAGTACAGCATACCACCCTCAGACTGATGGACAGACGGAACGTGTGAACCAGATCCTAGAGGATATGCTAAGAGCTTGTGTGCTCACCTATGGATCCAGCTGGGAAGAGAGTTTGCCGTATGCCGAATTTTCTTACAACAACAGTTAGCAAGCCAGCTTGCAAATGGAACCCTTTGAAGCATTGTACGGACGGAGGTGTCGTACCCCACTGAATTGGTCAAAAACAGGTGACAGCCGTATCTTCGGCCCAGACATGCTTAAAGAGGCCGAGGAGAAAGTTAAACAAATCCGGGACAGACTCAAGACGGCACAGAGCCGCCAAAAGAGCTACTATGATCAGAAGCACCGTGAGGTCAGCTTTGAACCCGGTGATTCCGTATACCTCCGAGTATCTCCTATGAGGGGTCTACAACGGTTCAAAATTAAGGGGAAGCTAGCCCCAAGATTTATTGGACCATTTTGTGTAAAGGCACGAAGAGGCATGGTAGCCTACCAACTAGACCTACCCAAGGAGCTGTCAGACGTCCATGACGTGTTCCACGTCTCACAGTTAAGAAAATGTGTGAGCAACCCAGAAAAGCATGTACCTCATGAGGACATTGATATGCAACCAGATCTCACCTACAGAGAAAGGCCAGTAAAGATTTTAGAAGAGTCTGAACGGAGGACCCGTCAGAAAACGACAAAGTTTTTCAGGGTTCAGTGGAGCAACCACACTGAGGATGAAGCTACATGGGAAAGGGAAGATTTCCTTTGGGCAGAACATCCATATCTATTTGAGGATCAGCAGAAATCTCGAGGACGAGATTTTTCCTAAGGGGGTAGGTGTTGTGACACCCAAGTTTTTATTTGGATTTTTTCGAATGATTTTATTTGACTTGAGGGGAGTGATTTAAATTTTTCTTCAAGAGAACTCTCACTCTCAAATATTTTTCTTTATGGCAAAAGTTTTATTTGGATTCAACCAAGATCTGTCTTTGGTCTTGGAGGTTCTTGCTTTTCACTTGGACTCAAGACAAAATATTTTCACTTGGGAAATGACTTTTGAAAATCTCCTTGAAATTTGCACTATGGCTTTTGGAAAATCCTTTGCCACTTTCAACAATTCCTTCTTGCCATGGCCTTAGTGCAAATCCCCTCTCCTAACCCTTTCCTCACCTTTGGATCATGATTTGCATCAAATCCAGCAAGTTGAACCTCCCCATGTATTTATTTCCATTTATATTCTATTCAAATAAATTTCTGCCTTCTTTCCTAGCACTTGGAGATTTGCAAAGGAACTCCACTTTCTGTCTTGATTTTTGCCCCCAAACCTTTTTCCCCTCCTAGTCCTTTGAACCCTCAACCAAGAACCATGAAGATCCACTGGTCTTCAGTTCAAAATTTTCAAACTACACCTGCTGCAAGTTTGGACCAGATTTGTCAAATTTGGTGGAATTCATTCAAAACCTTCTCCAAAAATTCCAAGTAAAATCAGGCAGCCTCTGGGTGCATTGAGTGGTCACCTCACCAAGTTACAGCTCCAGAAAAATTTATCTCATTGCAAAATCCTCCTGTTGAACACCTGCAGTGCACTGTCTGTATCAAGTTCAGAAAAATTCAGAGATTCAGTCAGTGGCTTGCTGTCGTTTTCTTCAGAGAAGGACATCGATCTCGCCAGTACCACCGCGTCGCCTTGCTCCTCGTCCCCGCCCTCTTGTTCCTGCACCGCACGAATGCCTAGCGCCTTGCGGGCGTCGGCGACGAGCAGCAGAAGGTGCGCCGCCCCGTGACCGACGCCGGCGGCGGCTTTGCGGACGCGAGCAGGAGACACGGCGCCGACGACGCCACCCAGCGCCGCCCAAACCACCAGAGCTCGCCGCGTGGCCTTCCACTCCCCCGAACGCGCTGCCGCTCTCATCGTGAACCACAGGGCGCGGAGCGCGCTTTCTGCCGCCGTTGAGCCCGTGAGGTCACCTCACCGTGGACCGACGCCATTACGCCAAGGCCATCTCCGTTTAGCTGTGAAACGACTCCAGTAACCTCCACTGATGCTGCCTGGCCACTCAAACCTCCTGCCAATCCACTGCTCTGCTGTAATCGCTCGCCGGAGATTCTCCGTTCACGGCCACCCCGTCGATCTGCCTTAAATAGAGGCCCCGAGCTTCAACTCGAGCACCCACCATCCCTGCACTCCCCCTAGAGCAAGCCTAGCCACTGGTAGAGCCCCGAGGAGGTCTCCTTCCTCGACTCCGGCCGCCGCGACCCGCCACGGGATCCAGCCCGATTCGCCCCCGTGTGCGCTCCTCCGCCTCCATTCTCTTGCCAGTAGCTTCACCTTGCATCCCTCGTTCTGACCCGCGCCTCAATTCGTAGTTTGCAGCCCTCCACCGGAGTTCCCCATCCTCACCCGAGCCGCCGTCCGTCGGAGATAGTGTCGCCGTCGACGTGGTGCTCCCCGTTGGACGAGTCCACCACCCACCGACGCGGAAGAAGACACTGAAGCTCTTGGTACCCTCCGTTTCTCCTAACTCGCCGTGGTTCGACGCCGGCGTCCACCGCAGTCTTCGGGGGCCGGTGAGCTTTTTAAACCTGACAGGTGGACCCCGCCTGTCAGCCTCTATTCTATTCTCCTCCGAACCGTTTTCTGTTGGCATCTTCGGGCAAATACGTTTTCTCCTTTGCGCTTACGCATTCCCAACCGAAGCGTTTTCTGTTCTCTCAGTTAAAACCCTGGAACTTTTCTGTTTCATTACAGATAAGTCCCTGGACAGAAACCTTTATAACTTTTTAATAAAAAGGAACTTTTGAGTGATTCTTTTTCTGACAATCTTCAAATTCTGTCTAGTTTTTTATGGGATTTATTTGAAAATTATTTGGAAATTTTTCTGTGCAAGTGTTGGTTTTCACGTTAGTACCCGTTTCGTGATTGCCGTAGGTTCCGGAAGAGGTGAAGGAGCCGCGAACTTCGCCGAGCTAGACTCCGACTTCTCCGAACCAGGCAAGCACGTTTTGAACATTTGATATGACAGGTGTTTTGCATGTTCGCGTGAAAGTTTGTGCGTGGCATATGAGTATTGGAAAATACCTCGTTGCTTGTAAGGCAACGACCCGGTTGTTCCAAAGTCGCGATGATCTCTGATGAGAGATGGCCTAATCATGTGGTGACATGAAGGGCAGCAAGGTGGTACTGTTGTAGCATACCAGCCTTGCGTCATCCGACTTTCTCCGACGTTAACGTGGTTGGAGCCACGTTATCGTTCCCTTCCCGCATGTTCCAAAGTTGCGATGATCTCTGATGAGAGATGGCCTAATCATGTGGTGACATGAAGGGCAGCAAGGTGGTACTGTTGTAGCATACCAGCCTTGCGTCATCCGACTTTCTCCAACGTTAACATGGTTGGAGCCACGTTATCGTTCTTTCCCCCTTCCGTGCTACCACATGTCTCATTGCCAGGATACGGTTTAGTAAGTTCGTAACCTCTTTCCGTGTACACACCAAACAGAGAGGCCGGGATGATGGTACCTTGGCCCAGGATTAAAGCCAGTCATCCGGTCAGGGGCCATGGGTGTTTCCGGTTGGGACCGAGAGGGGGGGCACCCCCTTAGAGCGCGCGTATAGAAATTTGATCCCATGCTACGCGAGGTAGTAGCCTCCCCGTCTCAAGGTTTTTCTTGAATGTTGCCGAGGGTGATCCCTGGCTTCGGATGGTTGAATTGGGTGTGTACTGGTTAGACGTGTTTCTTCCAAAACACCGTAGACGGAACTAGTCCCCGTGACTACTGAAATCCGTTGGCTGTGGTTAAGTACAAACTCTGCAGAGTCAATTCTTTCCAAATCATCGTATCCATGATCAAGTAGTGTAAACACTATATCCATATCTATCCGTGTGAAAAACTTGTCCCCGGTGAACAAGCTCAAGTGGTAAATCCAGTTTTATTGTTATTCCTGTGGATGGACTAACTTTATATTTGTCGCATGCTTGTGATAATTTATGTTCCCGAACGATTGTATTATTGAGCTGTGATATAAGCCCTTTATGTGACGTCGCGCAGACGTCCGACTGTGGCGTGTTCTTGTTTCTTAGTTTAAATATAAGCCCTTTATGTGATGTCGCCCAAACGTCCGATTGTGGCATGCACTGTCTTTATTTCCTGTTATAAGCCCTTTATGTGATGTCGCCTCAACGCCCGACTGTGCCATTATTATTCTGCATTTTCCTCTCGAGGAGTCTTTCAGACACTCGTTTGGCACCCGCATTATTATTCCGCATTTTCCGCTCGAGGAGTCTTTCAGACACTCGTTTGGCACCCGCATTATTATTCCGCATTTTCCGCTCGAGGAGTCTTTCAGACACTCGTTTGGCACCCGCATTATTATTCCGCATTTTCTGCTCGAGGAGTCTTTCAGACACTCGTTTGGCACCTATATTATTATTCCGCATTTTCCGCTCGAGGAGTCTTTCAGACACTCGTTTGGCACCAGTATTACTATTCTGCAGTTTCCGCTCGAGGCGTCATTCAGACCCTCGCTTGGCACCCAGTATTTATTATCTCCATGTCTGAACGCACGGGTTAACTTGTTCATATGCTTCATGTTTGCATTTGTTATGTTTTATGTCCGAACTGTCTTGCGAGTACTTTCATAGTACTCACATGGCTTGTTGATTTGGCCAGATGTTGACGAAGGCGATCTCTTGGATGAAGAGTTTGATAGCGCGTCCGACGCCTAGAGGAGTCCCAGTCAGTCCTGCGCGATCCCGGATATTGGTCACTTGTATTGTATACGCTTCCGCCACCCGCAATAAGTCTTCTCGAGCCTCACTCCGACGCTCGAAGAGTTATAGTCTTCTGGAGTCATATCACTCGTTTCGCGATGATATTTCCACCACCGTTATTATCGTGAGTTAGTAGTTTGCCACCCTATCCGCCGTCTTGTTTTAGCGGCGTGCATGTAATAAATTGTTGGGCAGTCTCTGCTCAACCTTGTATTATATTTAGTACTCCTGGTATTTTTCTTCTGTGACCAAGATATTGTCTACCAGTGAGAAGGAATTCTTCCTCACTGGTCCGTAAAAGGGATCGGTCTCTCAATAATTATTTTATTGAAAAACCGGTCGTGACACTCAGCCCCGAGGGTGAACTACTCCCTCCTCGTCATGGAGAGCGCCGGGATGATGAAGATGGCCACCGGTGAGGGATCCCCCCACCGGTAGGGTGCCGGAATAGGGCCGTGATTGGTTTTTGGTGGGTACAGAGGCTTGCAGCGGCGGAACTCCCTATCTAGGTTATGTTCTGGGGGTTTCTGTATATATAAGAGGTTTTGGCATCGAGAACAAGTCAGGGGGGTCTCCGGGCTGTCCACGAGGTAGGGGGCGCGCCCAGGGGGTGGGCGCGCTTCGCACCCTCGTGGGCAGCTCGGGACTCTTCTAGCCCAACTCTTTTACTCCATGGCCTTCTTCTGGTCCAAAAATAAGCTCCGTCAAGTTTCAGGTCAATTGGACTCCGTTTGTGTCGTGGAATTGTCACGGCAGATGTCCTTGGGCTAGGACTTAGTCGTGGAGCCATCGCAACTGGGAAGCTTGAAGGGGTTATGCGGGACAAGGAACACGAGGGTTTATACTGGTTCGGCCCCTTACGGTGAAGGTAAAAGCCTACGTCCAGTTCGAGGTGTTATTGATTAGGGTTACAATCGCCAGGGAACTAAACAGCTATCCCGGCTCTCGGAGAGATTGTTGTCGCCCTTGAACCGCTGCCGGGTCCTCCCTTTATATAGGGAGGCTGACGCCCAGCAGCCCTTAGAGTCCCGGCCGGCTCATAAGAGCGTCCGGCTCGGACTCTAATCAATACTTGCCTTACACTACAAGTCTACTATAACAATGATTGTAACTACGGGCTTTAAGCCATATCCGGGTCTCAGCCCATCTCTGGCCCATTATCTTGAAACTTAGCTCCGGGCTTCTGGTAATGACCCTTGGAGTAACCCGGCCATCCTGGCGGGTGACTCCAAGGTCTATATCCTCAACATTAGGCCCCAGATTGACTTGAGCCGGCTCGGGTCAATCTTCAGCTCTGCAGAAAAAAATCCCCGGCTTCTATTCATGTAAAGGTCATAACCTGGAGTGACGTCATCCTCTGGACTCCGGGTAATCCGCCGTGACGTCATCCTCCATTAAGTCCGTTTTTACTCCGCCAGATCCGCAACGGATCTTTGCTTTTACTGTCCTTCCGGGAATCGAGGCGCCGTGAGGGGGAGATAACCACGCCGTGGCCTCCTTGAACCCCGCGCCTACTTATGACCCACCTTATAAATAGGCCGGCCCGGCACTCTCTTCTCACACTCTCCTTCTTCTTCCTTGCGTTGTCGTTCCTCTGCCCGAGCTTCTGCCGCCGCCGTCGCCGTCGCGCCCCTGATCTTCATCGACCCGGCTGCTGCATCACCCTGACCCGGACCAGATAACGCCGGCGACCTCCTCTCTTCCTCAACTCCGGTGAGTCTTCTCTGCCTTGCTAGAATAGATCTGCGGTAGGGTTCCTTCAGTTCTTCGTGTTCGTCACCATTGCCCACAAACTCGGTAGTTCTTGTTGCCACCGTAGTTGGTTGATCCTTAACCTCGCGTAGAACCACTGCGGTAGAGGTTTGAGACCCATTTCATCTGTAAGAAACCCTCTTTTTACTGCATAAGAACTGTGTTCAACCTCAAAAACTTCTCCTGCCTCTGTTTTTTAGGTCTAGAAAACTTTCTCTGCTCCGACTACTTTGATCCAAAAAAGTTACTGTAATATGTGAAATCTGTTTACCACACTTAGTAAAAACTGCAGTCCTTGAATCTTGGCGGCTTATATTTCCGACTTAGAGAAACCACGCGCCATAGAACTTTCCGGTTTAAAGAGAATAATGCTCTGTAGTATCTTCCGACTTAACCGCAGTAAGCCGTAGACGACCAACTTATCCTGAAAGCCCCGACGGCTTAGATAACCCACCGTATCAATACATACCATTAGTCCCCTTCATAAGCCGTCATTGTAACTTGAATGATAAACTCCGGCTTGTAATTAACCCGGACACTTTTCTCTTCCTCGTAGACCAGCAACCGTCACCATGCCTCCCAAGGCTCCCATCACTTGCAACTGGATGAAATCCAGCGTCACCGAAGAGACCCTGGCCAACTTCGTTAAGTCCGGATATCTGCCTAAGAAGGAAGTGATGTCCTACCGTGCCCCTGACCCGTCCGAAGAAAGGCCACAGCCGAGAGACGGGGAGGTAGTGATCTTTGCCGACCATATGAGCCGGGGCTTCGCACCGCCCGGCTCAAAATTCTTCCGGGACGTGCTCAACTCCTTTGATCTTCGGCCTCAGGATATAGGACCCAATTCCATATCCAACATCTGCAACTTCCACGTTTTTTGTGAAGTATATCTTGGAGAAGAGCCGAGTCTGCTGCTCTTCAGAGAGCTGTTCTATTTGAACCGCCAAACCGAGTGCGCAAACGGTCCAAGTCTAGAGTTAGGCGGCATCTCCATCCAACGGCGCAGGGATTGTCTGTTCCCTTACGCAGAACCGCCAAGTCACCCCAAGGACTGGAACATGACTTGGTTCTACTGCCAAGACACGTCCCCGGCTGATGAGAGCCCGCTGCCCGGCTTTCGCCCAACGCGCCTGGAGCCAACTCATCCATTATCCGACAAGCTGACTGCCGCAGAACGCCAGCCTCTGCTTCCAATGATCAACAAGATCAAAGCCCTGCTAGGCAATGGTCTGAACGGAATTGACCTGGTCCGGGTCTGGATCTCATGGCGGGTGATCCCATTGAGCCGCCGCCCCGGCTTAATGTGTGAGTACACCGGGCGAAAGGATGACCCGCAGAGGCACAGTCGCAATGATCTTCCAGAAGACGTTGCTGAAGAAGAGACCAAGGCTCTTTTAAACGAGAGCCTGGCAGACTGTGGAAGAACCGGGCTAGCCCCGTTCTGCAAGACCAATCCAGCCCCAGCTGTAAGCCGCTGACTTTAACCTTTCCATTTTGTTTTACCTGTCATCTTACTAAGAACTCATTACTGTATTTCTCAGGCTGATGATAAATTCTGGCGGGTCAAGTATGACCACGAGGCGGCCAAGAAGGCCAGGAAGGCGAAGAAAGCCGCCAAGAGAGCCTCCCCTCGCAAAAAGGGAAACAGACCCACTGCTTCGGAGCTGCTGCAATTAAGCGATAGCTCCGAGTCAGAGGTAACCCTTAAATCTTTTAAATTCTTGCAGTATATGTTGTCTGATGCTGTCCGCCTTATCAACACTTGCTTATTGACAGGATGACACCGGCGCCAGTAACCCGGTGGTCGAAGAGGTAACATCACTTTCCTCCGGCTCGGAGCCTTTACCACAGCTGAAAGTCCGAAGGGTAACCCGGAAAGTAAGCTTTTCCCATCCATTAGCTCACCGAGACCCTCAATTTCTTTTGAAGCAGCAGGTTCACGAGAGCCGGCGTCACACCCGGGCCCGCAAGGACGCCGACCTCTCCACTGGGTTACCCGACGCAACGAGGAAACGCCGCACTGAGGTTTTTTCTCACCTGTACCCTTTTCATCCGTTGGCGGGTGTCATCCGTCAGCCACTCAACTCTTCTGACTCCAATTACCAGGAGACCTCCCCCTCCTCGGGTGACTCCATGCAGTCAAGTCTGCCAGCCTTCAAGACTGCCCCCAGGTAATAACAATCTCCTTACATTATCTGCCTGCACTTACCCTTTGTATTCCTAACACTTCTGCCTTTTCAGTGCCCAGGCAAAGCTCACCAAAAGAGCAAAGAAGACCAGGTCAGCCGGAGTGCCCGACTTGCCTGAGCCGGAGACGACGGCTCAAGAGCCGCCAGTCGCCTCCGCCCCTGAAGCCACCATTCCCATGGATACGGCGCCTGAAGCCCCTGCCCCGACCACCAAGACAACGACCGAAGCATTAGCTAACCCGGAGGCCTCCGGCTCAGCCCCACCAGCTAACGACCCGGATGTGGTAATTACCCGGACAGAGTTTTGTTGAGCCGGGGAGGCCGACCGCGCTGGCCAAATGCTCCGCAAGGGGGGAGTTGCTGCAACCCCACCGGGTGAATCTGGATCTCTCCAGCTACACCGACTTAAGTATTGAAGAACTCGTCTCAGGCTACATCAGCCAGGTTCACAAGAGCCGGGACGCCAAGATCGCCATGGTCAACCAGATCCAACAAAAATCTGAGGTAACCTTCTGCTGTTCTCTTACTTTCCGCATAGTGATCCTTGCCATTCTAGCCCCCAAGTCTAGGACTTATACTTGAATATGTTGTAGACTTTAGATTCCGGCTTACTGAACTGAGCCGGCCGTACATAGATAGATACGTTCAATATGCATTAGCCCCCAAGTGCCAAGTGTCTTTGCTTGGAAAGCGCTTGGGACTTTTATAGAATGACTGTTAATAACCCGGAAATATATGCAGGCTGTTGGCAAGAAATTAGAGTCGGACCTGGCGGATCTCAAGAGCCGGCTGAAGGCACAAGAGATGGAGACCCGGAAGGCAAATGCCAAGTTTGTCTCCAGCATCGCCGCTCAGGAGAAATTGAAGACTGAATTCGACGCTGGGCGGAAGGCCTGGGCTGAGGAGAAAGCTGCACTGGTGACCCGGGCAGAACAGGCGGAGAAGGCCCTCACTGAGAAGACCGCTGAGCTCTCCGGTCTAAAGCGCCAAGTGTCCCAAATGGTAGCTGCCATCTTCGGTAAGTTGCCTCACCGGCTTTCATTCAAGTTGGAATGTTTACATCTCTTAACTCATCCTTATCACCGGGTCATCTGACGTTGTTAAACAGGTTCCAGAAGCGCCAACTTGAACCAGAGCGTGGTCACCAAGTTAAAGGCCGTGTACACCCTGGTGGAACAGCTCTACACCGGGTCACAGCGGGCCTTAGCTGTGGTGGCCCTGTCAAATGAAGTGCCGACTCATCTAGCCGAAGTCCTGCGCCGGCTCGCAGTTCTGCCGCAGCGGATCCAGGAGCTACGACGAGCATCCGCGAGATCCGGAGCAATCGCCGCACTGAGCCGGGCCAAAGCCTTCTTGCCGGAGCTAGACCCGGCAGATATCGCCCTGGGTTACCCCAGCCTGAAAGAAGACGGCTCAGCGTTCGACCAGAAGGACTTCGCGGCTTGTGTGAAGGCTGTGCGCCCGGTGGCCACCATCATCGGGAACGACACCGATTTAACCAAGTATCAGCCGGGATACAACGCGGAGAATCAGAGGATTCCAACCCCTCGCTATGAAGCTATCAATCTGATTCCCTCGGCTCGCCAGCACACCTTTGCCTCGGAGATTAACCCGGCCGGGTTAATTGACGAAGAAGCTCAGTTCGAAGCTCTCAGCGACATCAACTGGAAGTCGTCGACCTTCGAAGCCTTGGGATCAGCTGAAGGGGAAGATGAGCCGGGGACTTCAACTCAGCAGGCGTCATAAACCGGCTAGCGGCTCACCAAACAACGCCCCATCCTTGAAACTTTGAAAGATTTTTGTAATAGAGTAGGTGCAACAATTTATCTCTGCCGTGCCATCGTGCACATAATGAATGCTGAAATCCTTTGAAGTCATTCTTTTGATGCTCCTCCGGGTCGTAATTATCCCTTTGTCCTTCTCAACCTTTAAAAAGTGCCTTTAAATATCTGCATAGAAAGGCAAATTACAAGTCGCAAGGCGGCTTACCGCCCTGAGAATGAGGTGTTTGAGATGGATAACCCGGGATACAAACCAAAAAAGATTGGTCCTTAACTATACTCGAACATAGCTGTGATGACACACTTAACAGCCTATAAGCATACTTCCGGGTTAAATAACCCGGGTAGCACGGTTGGTACCTTAACTCGAATTTATTTGTCTTGATGACATCCATGATGCTCAACTAACAAGATAAACCAAAATTTAAGCCGGCAAGTGAAACCCGGCAGTACATACTTTGACATGATCAAAGCAAGTTTTGTGGTAAAATATAAAAACTTAAGGGCTTCCGGTTCGAATACGACCAGAAACTCGGTCCAAAGGGGTTAAGCGAAGATTCGGATACGATCATATAGCCCCCAGTGGGTTTGGCGATGCCAATCAAGAGGGTATCGACAGCTATGTTCTCTTTGGTTCGAATACGACCCATGTTTGAACAGGAAGCCCCCAAGTGATTCTGAAAATTTGTTTAACGACGCTGATTCGAATACGATCCACGTCGGTTCTCAGAGGGGTTACACTATGATTCAAATATGACCAGAGGCAACTTCCCAATGAGCTCGGCACTTTGCCAATCAAATGGGTATCGACAGCTATGTTCTCTTTGGTTCGAATACGACCCATGTGTGAACAGGAAGCCCCCAAGCGACTTTACTGCTTACAGCTAGATTCGAAGATGATCATAAGCCGGATCTTCTGTAAGTCAGCATGTAACAACACACATTTTTGGAAGAGAGCAAAGGACAGAGGTCCTGCTTTATTGCTTTATCATAATATATACATGGCTGAGATAAATATGTACATCACAAGAGTCGGAAGCTCAAGTGTAGTAAGGCCGAAGCTGAGCTATGTTCCACGGCCGACGGGTCTCCTCCTCAGATTTACGTGAGTCCTTATGCTCCCGGATATCAATGAGGTAATATGACCCGTTGTGCAAGTTCTTACTGACCACAAAAGGCCCTTCCTAAGGTGGGGATAACTTGTGTGCATCTGTTTGATCCTGGATGAGCCGGAGCACCAGGTCGCCCTCCTGGAAGACCCGGGATTTGACCCGGCGGCTATGATAACGGCGCAGGTCTTGTTGGTAAATCGCTGAACGGGCGGCTGCCACATCACGTTGTTCGTCCAGCAAGTCCAGAGCATCTTGGCGCGCCTGTTCATTATCCGTCTCAACATAAGCCGCCACACGAGGTGAATCATGACGGATGTCGCTGGGGAGAACTGCTTCAGCTCCATAAACCATGAAGAAAGGCGTGAAGCCTGTAGACCTGTTAGGAGTAGTGTTGATGCTCCATAAAACGGAGGGCAACTCCTCCACCCAACAACCTGGCGTCCGTTGCAAAGGGACCAAGAGCCGGGGTTTAATGCCCTTCAGAATCTCCTGGTTAGCTCTCTCAGCTTGACCATTGGATTGGGGGTGTGCCACTGAAGAGACATCAAGCCGGATATGCTCTCTTTGACAAAACTCCTCCATAGCGCCTTTGGACAGATTAGTGCCATTGTCTGTTATGATGCTGTGTGGAAAGCCGAAGCGGAAGATCACCTTTTTCATAAATTGAACCGCCGTGGCTGCATCACACTTGCTAACTGGCTCAGCTTCCACCCACTTCGTGAATTTGTCCACTGCCACCAAGATGTGGGTCTTCTTGTCCCTGGACCGTTTGAAAGGCCCGACCATATCAAGCCCCCAGACCGCAAAGGGCCAAGTGATCGGGATCATCCTCAATTCCTGAGCCGGCACATGAGCCCGTCGGGAGAACCTTTGGCAGCCATCACATTTACTGACCAAGTCCTCTGCATCAGCGTGAGCCGTCAGCCAATAAAAACCATGACGGAAAGCCTTGGCCACAAGAGATTTTGAACCGGCATGATGGCCACAATCCCCTTCATGGATCTCGCGCAAGATCTCTTGACCTTCCTCAGGGGAGATACAACGCTGGAATGCCCCTGAAACACTGCGATGATGCAACTCACCATCGATAACAATCATTGACTTAGCCCGCCGGGTTATTTGCCTGGCCAGAATTTCATCCTCAGGCAACTCTCCCCGGGTTATATAAGCCAGATATGGCATTGTCCAGTCTGGTATGATATGAAGAGCCGCCACCAGTCGTGCCTCCGGGTCAGGGATAGCCAAGTCCTCCTCTGTAGGCAACTTAACCGAAGGGTTATATAGGACATCCAGGAAAGTGTTAGGCGGCACCGGCTTTCGCTGAGAGCCGAGCCGGCTTACAGCATCAGCCGCCTCATTCTTCCTGCGGTCAATGTGCTCCACTTGATATCCCTGAAAGTGCCCGGCAATGGTATCAACCTTGCGGCGATAAGCCGCCATTAGGGGATCCTTAGAATCCCAGGTGCCTGATACTTGTTGAGCCACCAAGTCTGAATCACCAAAACACCTCAGCCGGCTTAAGCTCATCTCCTTAGCCACCCGAAGACCGTGGAGCAAAGCCTCGTACTCAGCCGCATTATTAGTGCAAGGAAACATCAACCGTAGCACATAATGGAACTTGTCACCTTTAGGGGAAGCTAAGACCACACCAGCCCCGAGCCCTCCAGCTGCCTGGACCCATCAAAGTGAATAGTCCAATAAGTGTTATCCGGCTTTTGCTCGGGTACTTGTGACTCTGTCCAATCATTGATGAAATCTATCAAGGCCTGAGACTTAACAGCAGTGCGTGGCACATATTTGAGGTCATGAGGTCCAAGTTCTATAGCCCACTTAGCAATTCTCCCTGTAGCCTCTCTGTTCTGGATAATATCACCGAGAGGGGCGGAACTGACCACAGTGATGGGATGACCTTGAAAGTAATGCTTAAGCTTCCGGCTCGCCATAAACACCCCATATACGAGCTTCTGCCAATGCGGATACCGCTGCTTGGACTCAATGAGCACCTCACTGACATAATAAACCGGCCGCTGAACCGGATGCTCCTTACCCGCCTCCTTGCACTCCACCACAATAGCCACGCTGACGGCTCGTGCGTTTGCCGCTACATACAGTAGCAAGGGCTCCTTATCAACCGGAGCAGCAAGGACGGGGGGCTCTGCCAGTTGCTTTTTCAAATCCTCGAAGGCGGTATTAGCTGCATCATTCCAGACAAAGTTATCAGTTTTCTTCATCAATTGATATAAAGGCATAGCCTTCTCACCCAAACGGCTTATAAACCGGCTTAACGCAGCGATGCGACCCGCCAAATGCTGAACGTCATTTATACATGCCGGCTTAGCTAGAGAAGTGATAGCTTTGATCTTCTCTGGGTTAGCCTCAATGCCCCTGTCAGAAACCAAGAAGCCCAATAGTTTGCCTGCAGGAACACCAAAAACACATTTGGCCGGGTTAAGCATCATCTTATAGACCCGGAGATTGTCGAAGGTTTCCCTTAAGTCATCTATCAGGGTTTCCTCCTTGATGGATTTAACCACAATGTCGTCCACGTAAGCGTGAACATTGCGCCCGATCTGCTTATGAAGGCAATTCTGCACACAACGCTGGTAAGTCGCCTGTGCACACTTGAGTCCAAAGGGCATAGACACATAGCAGAAGGCTCCAAAGGGAGTGATGAACGCCGTCTTCTCCTGGTCTTTAACTGCCATCTTAATCTGATGATACCCGGAATAAGCATCCAAGAAACTTAAGCGTGCACAACCTGCCGTGGCGTCAATGATTTGATCGATACGGGGGAGAGCAAAAGGATCAGCCGGACACGCTTTGTTCAAGTCCGTGTAGTCCACACACATCCGCCAGGTGCCGTTCTTTTTAAGTACAAGCACCGGGTTAGCCAACCACTCTGGGTGAAAAACCTCAACAATGAACCCGGCCGCCAAAAGCCGGGCCACTTCTTCACCAATAGCCTTCCGCCTCTCTTCGTTAAACCGTCGAAGGAACTGTCTGACCGGCTTAAATTTGGGATCCACATTGAGAGTGTGCTCAGCGAGTTCTCTAGGTACACCTGGCATGTCAGAAGGTTTCCATGCAAATATGTCCCTATTCTCACGGATGAACTCGATGAGCGCGCCTTCCTATTTCGGGTCCAGATTTGCACTGATGCTGAACTGCTGAGACGAGTCACCTGGAACAAAATCAACAAGTTTAGTCTCATCGGCTGATTTAAACTTCATTGCTGGTTCATTCTCCGTGGTTGGCTTTTTCAGAGAGGTCATATCTGTTGGGTCGACATTGTCTTTATAAAATTTCAACTCTTCTGTGGCGCAAACAGACTCTGCATAAGCCGCGTCACCTTCCTCACACTCCAGAGCCACTTTCCGGCTGCCGTGAACTGTAATGGTCCCATTGTGACCCGGCATCTTGAGCTGTAAGTACACATAACACGGCCGTGCCATGAACTTGGCGTAAGCCGGCCGTCCGAATATAGCATGGTATGGACTTCTTATCTTGACCACCTCAAAGGTCAACTTCTCCACCCTGTAGTTGTTTTCATCACCAAAAGCCACTTCCAATTCGATCTTGCCGACTGGATAAGCCGACTTACCGGGTACCACGCCATGGAAGATAGTATTTGACTGGCTGAGGTTCTTATCAACTAGCCCCATACGACGGAAAGTCTCATAATAGAGGATGTTGATGCTGCTGCCTCCATCCATGAGTACCTTTGTGAACTTATAGCCTCCCACCTGAGGAGCCACTACTAAGGCCAGGTGGCCCGGGTTATCCACCCGGGGAGGGTGATCCTCCCTACTCCACACTATGGGCTGCTCCGACCACCGTAAGTAGCGTGGAACCGCCGGCTGAACCGCATTAACAGCCCTCTTGTGAAGCTTCTCGTCTCGTTTGCACAAACTAGTGGTGAACACGTGATACTGTCCACCGCTAAGTTGCTCCGGGTTGGTCTGATAGCCCCCTGTTGTTGTTGATGACCCTGACCAGACTGTTGATTGAAGCCCCCTTGACCGTTCTGAGGACCGGAATTTGACCCGCCACCTGGGCCATGAAAGCCGCCAGCGCCGGAGCCGCCTGCGCCTGGGCCGCCTGCGCCTGGGCCGCCGCCCGGGCCATTGTAGTTTTTAAAGGCCTTCATGATAGCACAATCCTTCCACAGATGAGTCGCCGGCTTCTCTCTAGAGCCGTGTCTCGGACAGGGTTCATTCAACAGCTGCTCCAGATAAGGTCCTGACCCGCCGCCTCGGGGAGGGGGCCTCCCCTTGCGTCGCTGGTTGTTTCCTTGGGTGTTGGCTACGAACTCCAGGCTGCCATCGGCCTTGCGCTTGCCTCCTCCTTGATTCCCCGGGTTAAACTGAGGGCCCTTGCCATTGCCGTTCTTCTTTCCCTTCCCTGTCCTTTCATCATCTGAAGGGGGATCCTTAGTACCATCGGAATCAGCGTATTTGACAAGAGCCGCCATTAGTGTACCCATATCCGTGCAGTCACGTTTAAGCCGCCCAAGCTTCATCTTCAGGGGCACAAAACGACAGTTCTGTTCTAACATCAAGACTGCAGAGCCGGCGTCCATCTTATCTGATGAATGTATGATCTCCTTGACCCGGCGAACCCAATGGGTCGTGGACTCACCCTCCTGCTGCTTACAGTTCGTCAAATCCACAATTGACATAGACTGCCTACAGGTATCCTTGAAGTTTTGAATGAACCGGGCCTTCAGCTCAGTCCAAGACCCAATAGAGTTCGGTGGCAGCCCTTGTAACCACGTGCGGGCAGTTCCATCTAACATCATGGTGAAATATTTGGCCATGGCCGCCTAGCTGACCTCTAGCAGTTCCATAGCCATCTCATAACTCTCAATCCAGGCCGCAGGCTGTAGGTCAGCCGTATAGTTAGGCACCTTCCTAGGGCCCTTGAAATCCTTGGGTAGACGTTCATTACGGATGGCCGGCACCAAACAAGGGACACCCCCGGTCCTGGTAGAAATACCCACATCAACGGACGCCGTTGGATAAGCCGGGGGGGTCTGATAAGCCGTCAATTGCGGCACCTGCTCCGCCTCTTGCCGTGCTTGGTCTGCGGCGTAGAAGGTTCCAACATGAGCCGGGCCATGGCCAGGGGGTGGGTCATGGCGTCGGACATTACTTGAGCCGGTCGCCGAGACCATGTGCCGGCTGTAACTCGGGCTCTGGCCTGGGCGAGGAGTTGAGTGGATCCTGTCCCGGCTGTAGGAGTACGCCTCTTGCTGCGCTAGGGCCGTCTGCAGGAGTTCCCTGACCCGGCGGGTTTCGACGGCTGCCGGAGAATTGCCATCAACGGGAAGAGCCGCCAGTCGTGCTGCCGCAGCTACCATGTTCTCCAGCGGGTTATCGTAATGACCCGGGGGTATTGGCACATACTGAGGCGGGGCAGGGGCGCCTGGGGAGGCCCCATTACTAGTGGCTGAATAAGGGGTCCCGACCCGGGCGCAATGACCCCTGGTGGGTTACTGGATCCCGCACCCGGCGTGTTGAATAGATTGCGCGGATCGTAGACCGGCGGGAGTCGAGACTGGGCCTTCTGATGCCTCCTTCTCATGACCTCGTTGGCCGCGTTCTGATCCATCGTGAGTTGGAAGGACTGCGCCTGAATCAACTGAGTCCGGGCGTCGAGAGCCGCCCGCTCCGCCGCCAGCCTGATCCCTTCTGCTGCAAGATCCTCTTTTTCTTTCATCAGATCCAATTTTAACTGTGCCACCTCCGCGTCATGCTGGGCTTGATCTGCCGGGTCAACCGTGGCAGTTAACAGGGCCGTCATCTTATCTGTGAGATCCATCAGCCCCTGAGCCGGGGAAGGCTCCGGGTTTTCTGATCCGGTAGCGGGGTTCTGAACAAGCTGCGCACCAGCCATAAAAACTCCGACCTGACTTGGCGGCTCAAAAAGGTCCGGAATACTGTTGCCATCGGAATAACTCATGAGCCTGCCATCTTGAAGCTGGTACAACGAGTTTGACTCATCAGCGGCCGACTCGCCGTCAGAGCCGGCGGCCGCCTCGTCCCCAGACCCAGATGGATCGGAGGGCCTTCCATGGATGCATCCCACAAAAGCGCGTTTTAAGGCAGGCCGGGCCCGGGCGGGTCGTGCGCGCTGAGCCGTTTCGATGAGATCGGCGCAGAGACCCGGCTCGGGGCCCGGCTCCCCAACCTTGCCAATGAAGACATGAATTCCGCCAAAGGGGACCCGGTACCCGTACTCCACTGAGCCGGCGTCGGGGCCCCAGTCCGCGTCGTCGATGTAGAGCCTGCCGCGACGACTCTTGGTCACCCGGCCCACAGCGTATCCCTTGAGCCCTTCGAAGCTGCCCTTCAAGAACTCAAATCCACCGTGCGCTGGCCCCACGGTGGGCGCCAACTGTCGTGGAATTGTCACGGCAGATGTCCTTGGGCTAGGACTTAGTCGTGGAGCCATCGCAACTGGGAAGCTTGAAGGGGTTATGCGGGACAAGGAACACGAGGGTTTATACTGGTTCGGCCCCTTACGGTGAAGGTAAAAGCCTACGTCCAGTTCGAGGTGTTATTGATTAGGGTTACAATCGCCAGGGAGCTAAACAGCTATCCCGGCTCTCGGAGAGATTGTTGTCGCCCTTGAACCGCTGCCGGGTCCTCCCTTTATATAGGGAGGCTGACGCCCAGCAGCCCTTAGAGTCCCGGCCGGCTCATAAGAGCGTCCGGCTCGGACTCTAATCAATACTTGCCTTACACTACAAGTCTACTATAACAATGATTGTAACTACGGGCTTTAAGCCATATCCGGGTCTCAGCCCATCTCTGGCCCATTATCTTGAAACTTAGCTCCGGGCTTCTGGTAATGACCCTTGGAGTAACCCAGCCATCCTGGCGGGTGTCTCCAAGGTCTATATCCTCAACAGTTTGGTTTTCCTTTTCTGCGATACTCAAAAACAAGGAAAAAACAGAAACTGGCACTGGGCTCTAGGTTAATAGGTTAGTCCCAAAAATCATATAAAATAGCATATAAATGCATACAAAACATCCTAGAAGGATAATATAATAGCATGAATACTTCACAAATTATACATACGTTGCAGACGTATCAGCATCCCCAAGCTTAATTCCTGGTCGTCCTCGAGTTTCTCATGAAGTGTGAATGCTACCAGGTGCACAAGGTTGATCAATGATAATTTCAATCACCTTTCCTAGCATCATTATATGTCATAACAGTAGCTCATATCATAATGTTTCTCATGATCAAGTAACAAGCTATTCACATGTTAAAGTACAGATCATAAACTTTCTTTGAAAATAACAAACAGTTCTCAGTCATCAAACAATTGCAATTCATCTTATTTCCAGGAAGGGTCTATGTAAGAGCTTTGATTTAGCAAATCCCACATACTCAACTATCATATAGTCTTCCATGATTGCTACCACTCAAAGCATATTTTTAGAACAAATAGCATCCATCGAACACAGAGAAAGATAGGGGCTTAATGTTTCGCCTCCCAACTTATTTATCATATAGATAATTGTAAACAATAATAATTCATGATCAAATATATTTGAATGGACTTATATGCTTAGATCTTTCTCCACCACATGATGCTTGCCAACTAAAAAGTAGGTTGGAATGAGAAGGAATACTACTGACTCTTGCATAAAAGTAAAAGATAGGCCCTTCACAGAGGGAAGCAGGGATTTGCAGAGGTGCCAGAGCTCGAAGCTAAAATAGAGATGAAAATAATTTTGAGAGGTATGCTTTCATTGTCAACATAACGACCAAGAGTTCCCAATATCTTCCATACTAGATACATTATAGGCAGTTCCCAAACAGAAAGGTAAAGATTTTACTCCCCCTGCACCAACAATCACACTCCACGGCTTGTCCGAAACAATGGGTGCCGTCCAACTATCAACAATCCTGGGGGAGTTTTGTTTAAATTATTTGCGAATTTGTTTTTGATCATGGGACTAGGCATCCAAGTTACCAGCCATTTTCTTGTGAATGATCAGCGGAGTCCACTCATCATGAGAATAACCCACCTAGCATGTAAGATACTGACAGCCCCTAGTCGCTACATGAGCGATTCGGGCATACAAAACAGATTATTATTTGAAGGTTTAGAGTTTGGCACATGCAAATTTACTTAGGCTCTTGGTTGTCCTTGAATATTACCGATGAACGAAGACGAAAGAGGGGATGCCATCCGGGGCATCCCCAAGCTTAGGCTCTTGGTTGTCCTTGAATGTTACCTCGGGGTGCCTTGGGAATCCCCAAGCTTAGGCTCTTGCCACTCCTTATTCCATAGTCCATTGAATTTTTATCCAAAACTTGAAAACTTCACAACACAAAACTCAACAGAAAACTCGTAAGCTCCGTTAGTATAAGAAAATAAAATCACCACTTTTGGTACTGTTATGAACTCATTCTTTATTTATATTGGTGTAATATCTACTGTATTCCAACTTCTCTATGGTTCATACCCTCCGATACTACTCATAGATTCATCAAAATAAGCAAACAACACATAGAAAACAGAATCTGTCAAAAACAGAACAGTCTGTAGTAATCTGTATCATTCGAATACTTCTGTAACTCCAAACATTCTGAAATAAATTGGTGGACCTGAGGAATTTGTCTATTAATCATCTGCAAAAATAATCAACCTAAAATCACTCTCCAGTAAAAAAAATGGCAGCTAATCTCATGAGCGCAAAAGTTTCTGTTTTTTACAGCAAGATCACATTAACTTCCACCCAAGTCTTCCCAAAGGTTCTACTTGGCACTTTATTGAAACAAAAGCTATAAAACATGATTACTACAGTATCTTAATCATGTGGACACACAAAAACATTAGCGGTAAATATTGGGTTGTCTCCCAACAAGCGCTAACGTTTAACGCCCCTAGCTAGGCATGATGATTTTAATGATGCTCACATAAAAGATAAGAATTGAAACATAAAGAGAGCATCATGAAGAATATGACTAACACATTTAAGTCTAACCCACTTCCTATGCATAGGGATTTTGTGATCAAACAATTTATGGGAACATGAAACAACTAGCATAAGAAGGTAAAACAAGCAAATATTCAAGATTTTCAACACATAGAGAGGAAACTTGATATTATTGCAATATGTAGAAGCATATGATCCTCTCTCATAATAATTTTCAGTAGCATCATGAATGAATTCAACCATATAACTAGCACATAAAGCATTCTTTTCATGATATACTTGCATAGAAATTTTACTACTCTCCACATAAGCAAATTTATTCTCATCAATAGTAGTGGGAGCAAACTCAACAAAATAAATATCATGTGAAGCATAATCCAATTGAAAATTAAAATCATGATGACAAGTTTCATGGTTATAATTATTCTTTATAGCATACATGTCATCACAATAATCATCATAGATAGCAACTTTATTCTCATAATCAATTGGAACCTCTTCCGAAATAGTGGATTCATCACTAAATAAAGTCATGACCTCTCCAAATCCACTTTCATAATTATCACAATAAGATTCAACACCCTCCAAAATAGTGGGATCATTACTTCCTAAAGTTGAAACTCTTCCAAACCCACTTTGATCAATATAATCATCATAAATAGGAGGCATGCTTTCATCATAATAAATTTGCTCATCAAAACTTGGGGGACAAAAAATATCATCTTAATCAAACATAGCTTCCCCAAGATTGTGGCTTTGCATATCATTAGCATCATGGATATTCAAGGAATTCATACTAACAACATTGCAATCATTCTCATCATTCAAATATTTAGTGCCAAACATTCTAATGCATTCTTCTTCTAGCACTTGAGCACAATTATCGGAATCCTTATTTTCACGAAAGACATTAAAAAGATGAAGCATATGAGGCATCCTCAATTCCATTTTTTTGTAGTTTTCTTTTATAAACTAAACTAGTGATAAAACAAGAAACTAAAAGATTCGATTGCAAGATCTAAAGATATACCTTCAAGAACTCACCTCCCCGGCAACGGCGCCAGAAAAGAGCTTGATGTCTACTACACAACCTTCTTCTTGTAGATGTTGTTGGGCCTCCAAGTGCGGAGGTTTGTAGGACAGTAGCAGATTTCCCTCAAGTGGATGACCTAAGGTTTATCAATCCGTGGGAGGCATAGGTTGAAGATGGTCTCTCTCAAACAACCCTGCAACCAAATAACAAAGAGTTTCTTGTGTCCCCAACACACCCAATACAATGGTAAATTGTATAGGTGCACTAGTTCGGCGAAGAGATGGTGATACAAGTGCAATATGGATGATAGATATGAGTATTTGTAATCTGAAAATATAAAAACAGCACGGTAACTAATAATAAAAGTGAGCGTAAAAGGTATTGCAATGCTAGCAAACAAGGCCTAGGGTTCATACTTTCACTAGTGCAAGTTCTCTCAACAATAATAACATAATTGGATCATATAACTATCCCTCAACATGCAACAAAGAGTCACTCCAAAGTCACTAATAGCGGAGAACAAACGAAGAGATTATGGTAGGGTACGAAACCACCTCAAAGTTATCCTTTCTGATCGATCTATTCAAGAGTCCGTAGTTAAATAACACGAAGCTATTCTTTCCGTTCGATCTATCATAGAGTTCGTACTAGAATAACACCTTAAGACACAAATCAACCAAAACCCTAATGTCACCTAGATACTCCAATGTCACCTCAAGTATCCGTGGGTATGATTATACGATATGCATCACACAATCTCAGATTCATCTATTTAAACCAACACAAAGTACTTCAAAGAGTGCCCCAAAGTTTCTACCGGAGAGTCAAGACGAAAACGTGTGCCAAACCCTATGCATAGATTCCCAAGGTCACGGAACCCGCAAGTTGATCACCAAAACATACATCAAGTGAATCAATAGAATACCCCATTGTGACCACGGGTATCCCACGCAAGACCTACATCAAGTGTTGTCAAATCCTTAAAGACTCAATCCGATAAGATAACTTCAAAGGGAAAACTCAATCCATTACAAGAGAGTAGAGGGGGAGAAACATCATAAGATCCAACTATAATAGCAAAGCTCGCGATACATCAATATCGTGCCAAATCAAGAATACGAGAGAGATCAAACACATAGCTACTAGTACATACCCTCAGCCCCGAGGGTGAACTACTCCCTCCTCGTCATGGAGAGACTTGGGATGATGAAGATGGCCACCGGTGAGGGATCCCCCCTCCGGCAGGGTGCCGGAACAGGGCCCCGATTGGTTTTTGGTTGCTACAGAGGCTTGCGGCGGCGGAACTCCCTATCTAGGTTATGTTCTGGGGGTTTCTGTATATATAAGAGGTTTTGGCATCGAGAACAAGTCAGGGGGGTCACCGGGCTGTCCATGAGGTAGGGGGCACGCCCAGGGGGGTGGGCGCGCCTCCCACCCTCGTGGGAAGCCTGGGACTCTTCTGGCCCAACTCTTTTACTCCATGGCCTTCTTCTGGTCCGAAAATAAGCTCTGTCAAGTTTCAGGTCAATTGGACTCCGTTTGGTTTTCCTTTTCTGCGATACTCAAAAATAAGGAAAAAACAAAAACTAGCACTGGGCTCTAGGTTAATAGGTTAGTCCCAAAAATCATATAAAATAGCATATAAATGCATATAAAACATCCTAGAAGGATAATATAATATCATGAATACTTCATAAATTATAGATACGTTGGAGACGTATCAGCGCCCCCACCCTCGTGGGGCCCTCGCAGCTCCACCGACCTACTTCTTCCTCCTATATATACCCATGTACCCCAAAACCAACCAAGAGCACCACGAAACCCTATTTCCATCGCCGCAACCTTGTGTACCCGTGAGATCCCATCTTGGGGCCTTTTCCGGCGCTCCACCGGAGGGGGAATCGATCACGGAGGGCTTCTACATCAACACCATAGCCTCTCCGATGATGTGTGGGTAGCTTACCTCAGACCTTCAGGTCCATAGTTATTAGCTAGATGGCTTCTTCTCTCTCTTTGGATCTCAATACAAAGTTCTCCTCGATCTTCTTGGAGATTTGATGTAATTCTTTTTGCGGTGTGTTTGTCGAGATCCGATGAATTATGGGTTTATGATCAAGATTATCTATGAACAATATTTGAATCTCCTCTGAATTCTTTTATGTATGATTTGTTATCTTTGCAAGTCTCTTGGAATTATCAGTTTGGTTTGGCCTACTAGTTTGATCTTTCTTGCAATGGGAGAAGTGCTTAGCTTTGGGTTCAATCTTGCGTTGCTCGATCCCAGTGACAGAAGGGGAAACAACACGTATTGTATTGTTGCCATCGAGGATAAAAAGATGGGGTTTATATCATATTGCCCTAGTTTATCCCTCTACATCATGTCATCTTGCCTAATGTGTTACTCTGTTCTTATGAACTTAATACTCTAGATGCATGCTGGATAGTGGTCGATGTGTGGAGTAATAGTAGTAGATGCAGGCAGGAGTCGGTCTACTTGTTGCGGACGTGATGCCTATATACATGATCATGCCTAGATATTCTCATAACTATGCACTCCTCTATCATATGCTCGACAATAATTTGTTCACCCACCTTAATACTTATGCTATCTTGAGAGAAGCCACTAGTGAAACCTATGGCCCCCGGGTCTATTTTCCATCATATTAATCTTCCCTCAACTAGCTATTTCTATCGCCGTTTATTTTGCAATCTTTACTTTCAATCTTTATCATAGAAATACCAAAAATATTATCTTATCATCTCTATCAGATCTCACTTTTGCAAGTGGCCATGAAGGGATTGACAACCCCTTTATCGCGTTGGTTGCAATGTTCTTATTTGTTTGTGTAGGTACGAGGGACTTGCGTGTGGCCTCCTACTGGATTGATACCTTGGTTCCCAAAAACTGAGGGAAATACTTACGCTACTTTGCTGCATCACCCTTTCCTCTTCAAGGGAAAACCAACGCATGCTCAAGAGGTAGCAACAAGGATTTATAGCGCCATTGCCGGGGAGATCTACGCCAAGTCGAGTCAAGTCAAGACATACCAAGTACCCATCACAAACTCTTATCCCTCGCATTACATTATTTGCCATTTGCCTCTCGTTTTCCTCTCCCCCACTTCACCTTTGCCTTTTCTTCACCTTCTTCTTGTATGTCTTTTTGTTTGTGTTTCCACGTACCTTCTATTTGCTTGCATCTTTGCTTGCTAAAAATCTATTGATATGGATCCACTTAAAGTGTTCTACTTGGATCATCTTCGATCCTTATGCGCTCGTGCTGAAACCCCAACTAGCCTAGTTGATGGGAAATCTTTAGATGAGCATGCTCATTTTGTGCGTCACCGTTTGTCTGAAAAAGGGAGAATCTTATGGGATCAAATAAACAGATTGTTGTGTTATGCTTGGAATCTTTGTGAAATTTCTGATTTTACTTGTTGCTCTAAGAACCCTAAAAAACACCTTCCCTACCTATGTGAGTTTAATGATAATGAAATCTTATCTTCTTATGCAAAGGGTGTTTATAGTTACTACGATATTGAACAAATTAAAGAATTTGTTGCTTTTAAGGGTGCTTATGAAGTTGCTTCTTTGATTGAAAAGTATTATACTACTCTCTACGAATCTGAAAATTTTGACATACTTAAATATTGCTATGAAAACTATGCTCATAATGTCTATGTCAAAGAAATTATTGAAAGAACGACCGTTGCTTCTAAAGAAAATAATGATATGCATGAATCTATAGATAATTATGATTCCGATGATTTGATTGAAATATCCCTTGATGAACATGATGCTTGCTATTCTTGTGGCCATGATGCCAATATTTATGAAGATGAATTTGCTATAGTTCCTTATGTTAAACATGAGATCGTTGCTATTGCACCCATACTTGATAGTTCCTTCGATGAAAAGCATGATTGCAATGATGTTACTATAAATTCTCTTGATGTTAATTGTGCTAATAATATGCAAAACCCTAAGCTTGGGGTTGCTAGTTTTGCTATGTCTGCTACATGTTGCAATGATCATGATTGGGGTGATTCTTCTTATGATCTAGAAAATTTATTTAAGCCCCATGATGAATTTGAGATTGATAATAATGTTTGCAATAATATTGAAATTGGGTTTGGAAGAGTGTCAACTTTAGATCCCACTACTTTGGAGTATGATAAATCTTATGAAATTTTTGATAAAAGTGGGTTTGGAGAGGTCATGACTTTAGTTAATGTTAATCCCACTATTTTGGAAGAGTGTCAACTTTGCGTGCATGTGGATCGTGTTAAGAATATGTTTTGTGATAGCTATATTGTTGAATTTGCTTATGATCCTACATGTAATTATTATGAGAGAGGAAAATATGGTTGTAGAAATTTTCATGTTACTAAATTACCTCTCTTTATGTTGAGATTGCTACAGTTTCTTTCCGCTTCCTTGCATATGCTAGTTTTTGCTTGCCTTGATAATTTGTTTCCCTATAAGATGCCTATGCATAGGAAGCATGTTAGACTTAGATGTGTTTGTCATGTGTTTTATGATGCTCTCTTTGTGCTTCAATTCTTGTCTGTCATGCGAGCATCATCGAAATCGCAATGCCTAGCTAGGGGCGTTAAACGATAGCGCTTGTTGGGAGGCTACCCAATTTTATTTTATTTCTTGCTTTTTATTTCTGTTTAGTAATAAATCTTTGATCTATAATCTGGTTAGATGTGTTTTTATATTTTAATTAGTGTTTGTGCCAAGTTAAACCTATAGGATCTTGGATGATAGTTATTTGATCTTGCTGAAAAAGTCAAAAACTTTCTGCTCATGAAAACAATTGTTAAAAATCACCAGAACGTGATAAAATACTGATTCCAATTGAAGTAAATCAATAATCAAATTATCTAGGTCGTCCTATTTTGGTAGAATTTTTGAGTTACAGAAAGTATGCGTTTGATACAGATTACTACAGACTGTTATGTTTTTGACAGATTCTGTTTTTCGTGTGTTGTTTGCTTATTTTGATGAATCTATGGCTAGTATCGGAGGTTATGAACCATAGAGAAGTTGGAATACAGTAGGTTTAACACCAATATAAATAAATAATGAGTTCATTACAGTACCTTGAAGTGGTGTTTTGTTTTCTTTCGCTAACGGAGCTCATGAGATTTTCTGTTAAGTTTTGTGTTGTGAAGTTTTCATGTTTTGGGTAAAGATTTGATGGATTATGGAACAAGGAGTGACAAAAGCCTAAGCTTGGGGATGCCCAAGGCACCCCAAAGTAAAATCCAAGGACAACCAAAAGCCTAAGCTTGGGGATGCCCCGGAAGGCATCCCCTCTTTTGTCTTCGTTCATCGGTAACTTTACTTGGAACTATATTTTTATTCACCACATGATATGTGTTTTGCTTGGAGCATCTTGTATGATTTGAGTCTTTGATTTTTAGTTCACCACAATCATCCTTGCTGTACACACCTTTTGAGAGAGACACACATGATTCGAAATTTATTAGAATACTCTATGTGCTTCACTTATATCTTTTGAGTTAAATAATTTTGCTCTAGTGCTTCACTTATATCTTTTAGAGCACGGTGGTTTTATTTTATAGAAATTATTGATCTCTCATGCTTCACTTATATTATTTTGAGAGTCCTTTAGAACAGCATGGTAATTTGCTTTGGCTATAAAATTAGTCCTAATATGATAGGCATCTAAGATGGATATAATAAAAACTTTCATATAAGTGCATTTAATACTAAGAGAAGTTTGATACTTGATGATTGTTTTGAGATATGGAGATAGTGATATTAAAGTTGTGCTAGTTGAGTAGTTGTGAATTTGAGAAATACTTGTGTTGAAGTTTGCAAGTCCCGTAGCATGCACGTATGGTAAACGTTGTGTAACAAATTTGAAACATGAGGTGTTCTTTGATTGTCATCCTTATGAGTGGCGGCTGGGGACGAGCGATGGTCCTTTCCTACCAATCTATCCCCCTAGGAGCATGCGCGTAGTGCTTGGTTTTTGATGACTTGTAGATTTTTGCAATAAGTATGTGAGTTCTTTATGACTAATGTCGATTCCATGGATTATACGCACTCTCACCCTTCCATCATAGCTAGCCTCTTCGGTACCGTGCATTGACCTTTCTCACCTTGAGAGTTGGTGCAAATTTCACCGGTGCATCCAAACCCCGTGATACGATACGCTCTATCACACATAAACCTGCTTATATCTTCCTCAAAACAGCCACCATACCTACCTATTATGGCATTTCCATAGCCATTCCGAGATATATTGCCATGCAACTTTCCACCGTTCCGTTTATTATGACGCGCTTCATCATTGTCAATTTGCCTTGCATGATCATGTAGTTGACATCATATTTGTGGCAAAGCCACCATGCATATTATTTCATACATGTCACTCTTGATTCATTGCCCATCCCGGTACACCGCCGGAGGCATTCCTATAGAGTCATATTTTGTTCTAGTATCGAGTTGTAAAGAAATAGAAGTGTGATGATCATCATTAATAGAGCATTGTCCCAAATAAAAAAATGAGAAAGGCCAAATAAAAAAGGCCCAAAAAAGAAAAAAAAAGGGACAATGCTACTATCCTTTTTCCACACTTGTGCTTCAAAGTAGCACCATGATCTTCATGATAGAGAGTCTCTCGTTTTGTCACTTTCATATACTAGTGGGAATTTTTCATTATAGAACTTGGCTTGTATATTCCAACAATGGGCTTCCTCAAATGCCCTAGGTCATCGTGAGCAAGAAAGTTGGATACACACCCACTTAGTTTCTTTTGTTGAGCTTTCATACATTTATAGCTCTACTGCATCCATTGCATGGCAATCCCTACTCCTTGCGTTGACATCAATTGATGGGCATCTCCCTAGCCCGTTGATTAGCCGCGTCAATGTGAGACTTTCTCCTTTTTTGTCTTCTCCACATAACCCCCATCATTATACTCGATTCCACCCATAGTGTTATATCCATGGCTCACGCTCATGTATTGCGTGAAAGTTGAAAAAGGTTGAGATTACTAAAGTATGAAACAATTTCTTGGCTTGTCATAGGGGTTGTGCATGATGAGAGCATTTTTGTGTGACGAAAATGGAGCATGACCAAACTATATGATTTTGTAGGGATGAACTTTCTTTGGCCATGTTATTTTGAGAAGACATGATTGCATAGTTAGTATGCTTGAAGTATTATTATTTTTATGTCAATATTAAACTTTTATCTTGAATCTTTCGGATCTGAACATTCATGCCACAATAAAGAGAATTACTTAGAAAATTATGTTAGGTAGCATTCCACATCAAAAATTCTGTTTTTATCATTTACCTACTCGAGGACGAGGAGGAATTAACTTGGGGATGCTTGATACGTCTCCAACGTATCTATAACTTTTTATTGTTCCATGCTATTATATTATCTGTTTTGGATGTTTAATGGGCTTTATTATACACTTTTATATTATTTTTGGGACTAACCTACTAACCCAAGGCCCAGTGCAAATTGCTGTTTTTTGCCTATTTCAGTGTTTCGCAGAAAAGGAATATCAAACGGAGTCCAAACGGATTGAAACCTTTGGGAGCGTGATTTTTGGAACAAACGTGATCCATAGGACTTGGAGTGGACGTCAAGAAATCAATGAGGCCACGAGGCAGGGAGGCGCGCCTGCCCCCCTGGGCGCGCCCCCCACCCTCGTGGGCCCCTCGCAGCTCCACCGACCTACTTCTTCCTCCTATATATACCCATGTACCCCGAAACTAACTAGGAGCACCACGAACCCTATTTCCACCGCTGCAACCTTCTGTACCCGTGAGATCCCATCTCGGGGCCTTTTCCGGCACTCCGCCGGAGGGGGAATCGATCACGGAGGGCTTCTACATCAACACCATAGCCTCTCCGATGATGTGTGAGTAGTTTACCTCAGACCTTCGGGTCCATAGTTATTAGCTAGATGGCTTCTTCTCTCTCTTTGGATCTCAATACAAAGTTCTCCTCGATCTTCCTGGAGATCTATTCGATGTAATTCTTTTTCACGGTGTGTTTGTCGAGATCTAATCCATTGTGGGTTTATGATCAAGATTATCTATGAACAATATTTGAATCTCCTCTGAATTCTTTTATGTATGGTTTGTTATCTTTGCAAGTCTCTTCGAATTATCAGTTTGGTTTGGCCTACTAGATTGATCTTTCTTGCAATGGGAGGAGTGCTTAGCTTTGGGTGCAATCTTGCATTGCTCGATCCCAGTGACAGAAGGGGAAACGACACGTATTGTATTGTTGCCATCGAGGATAAAAAGATGGGGTTTATATCATATTGCTTGAGTTTATCCCTCTACATCATGTCACCTTGCCTAATGCGTTACTCCGTTCTTATGAACTTAATACTCTAGATGCATGCTGGATAGCGGTTAATGTGTGGAGTAATAGTAGTAGATGCAGGCAGGAGTCGGTCTACTTGTTGCGCACGTGATGCCTATATACATGATCATGCCTAGATATTCTCATAACTATGCACTTTTCTATCAATTGCTCAACAATAATTTGTTCACCCACCGTAATACTTATGTTATCTTGAGAGAAGCCAGTAGTGAAACCTATGGCCCCCGGGTCTATTTTCCATCATATTAATCTTCCGTCAACTAGCTATTTCTGTCGCCGTTTAGTTTGCAATCTTTACCTTCAATCTTTATCATAATAATACCAAAAATATTATCTTATCATCTCTATTAGATCTCACTTTTGCAAGTGGCCGTGAAGGGATTGACAACCCCTTGATCCCGTTGGTTGCAAGGTTCTTATTTTTTTGTGTAGGTACGAGGGACTTGCGTGTGACCTCCTACTGGATTGATACCTTGGTTCTAAAAAAATGAGGGAAATACTTACGCTACTTTGCTGCATCACCCTTTCCTCTTCAAGGGAAAACCAACGCATGCTCAAGAGGTAGCAGACCAATCGCTCATCTCGGTTAGACCGAAACGTTACGAAGGGAAACAGAGAGTTTGCAATCCCATCTTGGTGAAACCAAGATCCCTATCGGTGAGACCGAAATGACTAGGGTTTGTGGCAATGGCTATCTCAAGAGAACTCGGTGGCGCTGGATAGAAAGTTTCGGTAGGGCCGAGTTTGACTTTTGGTTTGGGACATATGTGGATATGAGAAAGTGGTTGAGGATTTTCGAGCATATCACTAAGCATTTTGAGCAAGAACCTCATTAAGCAACACCTCATCCCCTATTAATAGTACTAGATGACCAGTTGCGCCCACGGCGCAAAGGCCAAGAGCAAGCCAAATATTGAAAGAGTGTGCATCAAAATATGTAGACACGGAAGGAAACATATGAAAATTAGTATGGATTGATGATAGTCATACGGACAGGATTATCATAATTTTTTTACATAAGATCCAAAATGATGCCAGATATAAAAGTCTCAATAGGTACTTATAGTAATACCAAGTTACGTAGCAAAGGACTACTGTGACCTGCTTAGATTGGATAGACAATCATGCAAAGGCCCTTGGACGTGCACTTGAAGGTGAAAGCATATGTACACCCTTTCTTCATGTTTGCCTTATGGAAGAAGCTGCTCCAGTTCATTGTGAGTGTAGCCCTGTTGTCGGCGCCCTTGATAAAGAGGGCCATGACACTGGTGGTCCCGTCTCCTGTACTGATTGGTAGCTCATCATGATCAGCATCCATGTGCGGGAAGAGGCTTCTCTTAGAAAAGTGTTCCCTAAACTTTCATGTGACTGTTAATTCAGTATCATGTAGTGAACAACATAAAACATAAAAACCATGGAGAAAATGGCATTCAAGGATAGGAATTTCGTCAAAGGAGAATCAAAATATATGACAGGGTAGCCGCCTAACTGTTTTATCAAACAACAGAAAAGATTATTTACCCCTAATACACAGTTCTTTCATGCTTTCTCATATATAGAGAATAACTATAAATTTTAGAATGTTATGTTATATCTATACATCAGATCACACAGACACATGGAGCTGCACAACAACTACATCTTACATACAAAACTACTGGCACCAAAAGCATGATCCATAAATCTATAAACTCTGCTGCTCTGCAGTTTTACAACGAAAGAGATAGCAGTAACACCAAACCTAAGTAAACCACTCTGTATGTATCAGCCACATCCTGCTAAATTGCGTAGGTAACTTTGCTGCTTCATCCCCTTAACGATACCCATACAACACTCTTTTGTTCAAAAAACAAAAACAAAATGGCATAGATATCCTTCTCTGAAGCTCAAATATATCAGTGATATTAACGGAGAGCACATTCACCTACCAAAGGGTATATATTCACTTATATCAAATATCTGCATATGAACAAAATGAAAATACCAGCCTACTTTACCATCTACCTCTCGACAACGAAACAAAACATAATACATTATATAACTGAAAAATCATTCTTTTCAAAGGTCCAGAAGAGTTAAAGGAGGCAATGCAAGGGAAAACAATGAAGGATCAGATGATTACTGGATTGATACAGTATCCAAGTGTTAACATATATAGTGGAAGTTCAAGCATGAGCTCACTCTTCTTTTACCAAATAGAAAAGGTGTGACTTGTAGAATGAAGAATCGATGCAAGAAAGTAACGGTTGTGCAGAGTACCATTATTTCGATTCCCATGGTGAATTTCCATACAAAAGAAATCTTCATCTTGATTGTATCTTTAGGACAAAACAACTCAACCAAATAGTATGCAATCAGCCGAGCTCGCATTTTCTGCACATGGAAATAACAAAACAGTGTCAATCAGGTTACCTTCTACAGAAATGATTGTCTATTAAAATCCAAACATAATCAAGAGAAAACAGGTCGCATATCCATCAAATTAAATTTCTTGCATAGAGTAGAAAAATGCCCTAAAATATGATCATGCTTTCTAGCACTCGCTGCCTGGAACTGACATGATCTAAATCAGAATTTTGGACAATTAATATATAAATTATAAGGTATAGTAGATGAAGCTAGAATTGGAAATAATCACACAATTTGTTTGTAAGAAATCCGAACAAAATATTTGAATCATAATCTCTGTACATAAACTTGGGACAAACCAATGACATTAAAGCGAAGGCATTGGAATCAAATATGAACCAAGCAGTGAACATTTATTTAAGCTCAAGCTTACCGTATACCTTTTCACCCACTGTGATTAACATTCTTCCTACTAATCCTTCGTACACCCAGTGCCGCGCTCCTCATCTCCCGGTCTAACTGCCGCATCATTCACCATTGTACACCAAGTGGGGCCCTCCTCATCTCCTGCTCCTCTACAGTTTCAACATTAGTAATAATTGAGAAACACCTACAAAGGTGGAATTGACATCAGCCATAAATCACAAATTCTAGGCAAAGAAAGAGAATTCCTATAAAGCAAGTATCAAAATATTGCTCCCTCCGAGATACTACAAACAAAGAGCTATAGTTTTGAATATGATAACAAATTATCACTTCCGTTAAGCATAACTATGGAACAAAACACCATGTGTCTTACATTCAAGGATAAAAGGAGGCATCATATACACACGTGCTAGTATGCTAGATAGTACATTTTAAGTCTGGTAACATTGAAGTAACCTGGAAGCATATCTCAGCAAAAAGTTCCAAAGAAAGTGATTAGAGAATCTTCAAGCAGAACCTCTGAAAATAGGCAAGAATAAAAGAAATCTCACTGGGTAAGACATTACAACAAACAAGTACTGGCAACCGGCACACAGCAGCCACCTCGACCCAGGCTTAATCTATCTCAGCAAAAGAAATTACACCTAAGGAAAAGAACTTGCAACCATGTTCTTACTATGTGAGCACAGAGAACAGAAAAACTGGTTTATGATCCCACAATGCTACTAAATTCCTTGGCCCAGTTAAGGTGTTGTTCAACACCATCACCAAACCTGGAGTAAACTGCGCTTATCTCGGCAGTCGCCACACACCGGTGCCAGCTACGCAACAGCGGCGGCGAGGAGACTGGCGGCACACTCGAACAACCATTCAAAGCTCTCCAGGTTGTCTATCTCTCTGAAATTCCTCTCTTTTACCAGAAATTAGACACGGTCAAAAAGTCAAAGAAATAAAGCATTGTTGTCTTTCTTACGGCAAAAAATACACTGCTAGTAATAGGGCTAGGCAAAAATATGCAAACCAGACATTTTGCGTGTTTAAATCATGAATCGGCACACAACGCCATAACAAAAACTTAGTGAGAGATCGTTCATATTAACAGCAAGTGCTCCTACTCTCCTGGTGAAGATATTCGCCCGATCCAAAATCATGGCGCCTCGAGTGCTGGGCAGGGAAGGTGGCGGTGCGAGAGCAGGGGAGGCGAGACGGCGCGGAGAGAGGAGAAGAAGGGCTCGAGGACGGAGAGGTCCTATGGAAAATTGAGAAATGTACACGATCAGTTTACTGCATTGTAGTACACCTGTAAACATTGAAATCATGTCGGAAGATTATGACATAATATACAGACATTTATAAAATTGACAGTTGACACATGATGTTTCATAACCTATGTTTTGCCAGCTGTAGGCTATTAGAGAAGTGATGCATCACTACTACTTATTAATCCCGATGAAAAGGCTAGAGTAAGGAATTGATATATAAGTATTAAATTCAAGCCAGCACAAAGTATGGTTCTATCCATCCTGTTTTGGCACATAATATTTAATGTATAAGGAGTAATGCTAAAAAGAAATGCCCCAATTTTCCTAGATAAAAATTTGGTGCATCACTTATATTTTCAGTTTCAATTCATTCGGCCTATAGATTGAGTTATGCTTAATGTATGGAACTGAATTGTATGTACAATGCTTATTTGGATTTTTACAAAATTATATCTTATAGTGACATCAGTGCTACTACTCAAGGCTTTTGTTGTAAATGAGTTGTGGAGAACTACAGATTCAAATGGTTGGAGAGCATCTTCTGCACCACACACCTATTGCCTCATCTTGTGTCATTCTGTGTGATGGCAAAATATAATTCGTAAATGCGATCTCTCTACTTGCAAACCCCAGCAAAAGAATCTGAGAGCAATGTGTATTTGTGTGTCTAGTGCAATGGCGGCTTGACCCAACAAGGCGACAACAGCTGGTGCTCGCGTTTGTAACCTCAAAGGAAAAATGTGTGTGAGAGAGAGAGAGGGGGGGGCTCACATGCGCACTTGGGACGGGCTATCCAGTCTCACCTGATTTTGCTGCCAGCTTCCATCAGTACGCCTCCTCCTTTGCATCAACCATTAGTCATCACTCATCTATTAGAACCTGGAAACGAAAAAGATTAAAAGATTGTGCCCATTAGGTAGCAAAACAACAACTACCTTAGCTAGTTCCATCATGCAGCAAGACTAACTATGATATGAATTTGAACCAAAGTTGAACAAGGCGCATACAGGACCTCAAAGGGAATCTGAGATGTCACGCAAACAGCCATTGCAAACTACAAAATTTAGTAAGCTCCTACACAGGAAAGAACCTGGGAGTCCAGTGGCATCTATCTAGAGCTAGATGACTCCACGAAATCGCACGTACAGGAGGTTCCGCCTAGATACAAACGTACTGCTGCTAGTATAGGAACCAATCAAGCTGTACAAATAGATGGGATCATTGAGAACCGGGGAGGTAGGGAAGGGGAAGAAGAAGAGCATAGAAGAGATGGATTCCATCAACAGGGAGGGCCGCTGTGGGGGGAGGGGGACGCGAGAGGAGGGAAGGCACGGGATGGATCTCACCGGCGCCGTCGAGGAGAGGAAAGAGAAGGGCGCGGGAGGGAGCTCACCTGCGCCACCGCCGACCGCCTCTGGACACCGCCTCGGTGTGGTGGGTGGGGTTGTGGAGGGCTCACGCATGGGGGAGTGGAGAGGTGGAGCTGCTCCTGCCGCTGTGCGTGAAGAAGTGGCCGGAGCCCACTGCGGCTGCCTCCGCGCCCACGCGCCTCGGATCTGGCTGCCGCGCCACCGCCTTGTCCTCCTCCTCACGCATCTTCCCCCTCCCTCTCCTCGCTCTCCTCACTCCCCGCGACCAACGCGCTGGCGCCGACGGGGAGAGGAGAGGAGCCGACGGCCGTGGCCTCCTCCTCCTCCTCACGCATCTGTCTCCTCCCTCTCCTCAGTCTCCGCAAGCCGCGACCCGCCCACTCACACCGATAGGGAGAGGAGAGGACCCGGCGGCGGCTATAGGGATGAGGGCGGGGGAACGAGACGCTGCTGCCCGCCCTGTCGCTTCTCCTTTTTCTCTGGTTGTGCTGCTGGGGGAGGAGACGCTGCTGCCTGCCCTGTTGCTTCTCCTTTTTCTCTGGTTGTGCTGCTGCCCGCTCTAGATGGCCTACAACCCACGATCATTGCATCCCACCCCTCTTTTCCAGCATAACAAGCACACGCACGCACGCCGCGACTGAAACAACGGGCCCGCGCTGTATATTGGCCCACACGTCATCAACTCGGAAACGAACCAGCAGCCCACAGTCGACGCCTTGCGGAGAGGAGCGCTCTAGTCCACCCCTCTTTTTACCACAGAGCACCTCCTTTTCTCACATGCATGCACGCATGCAACGCACACTACACGGCTGGCCCACGCAGATGCGTGCCCCATGTGTCATCCACTAAGCCGCAAAAACACAGAGTGAGGTAGAACTGACGGCCAGATCTTTGACAGCCAGCCAAAAAGTACTGAAAACTTTACACCGATGCATATTGGGTGAACCAGATCGAAGGCAAAACACGATGGCCTCAGGTATGCGGGTAGCATAGAAGGGTTTATATGTTCAATTGGCTTTTCCTATGGACTCAATGTGATATTGGCTCACTAAAAGTAAACTGTAGAGTCTTGAGCTTGAGCCAACATTCCTAATCCATGCCATGCCAATCATTGAGCTTTCCTGAAATATTTATATTGAGATAGCATTAGCTCAATGAGCTATATGTTGTTAGTAATTACCAAAAGCACCCAGGGATAGTTGCACTTTCAATCTCCCCCTTTTTGGTAATTGATGACAACATATATATCAAAGCTTCGACAAATGATAATAAGATTGAAATACATCGTCGCTTTGAGAAGTATGTGATAAGCAAGAGCTCCCCCTAAATTTGTGCATTATTTAAAATTTGCTTTTGAATGCAAATGCACAATCGATTAGGATCATGGGCACTCTTCCATGTCGCATACATCTTGGTGGAGCGCTCAAAATGATAAACATTAAAAAAACATGCACTCATCACCAAATAAAGTGAATGATCATATAGAGATATAGAAGATAGTATCATCCAAGCAAGCATTAAGGTAGCATATGATCAATCACATGATCACACAAGTATTTCACACAAGAACATAAAGTATCTCACACAGGCACACAAATAAAAAGTTCAACCAAAAGCAAAGAAGCAAAACACTCTCTCAAAGCCTATGGTCTATACATATTTCTCCCCCTTTCGCAACAAGTTACCAAAAAGTTCAAATATGCATAGTGATATGCGTCTCTCAAGTTTGGTCTTCGGGAGGTGGTGTAGAGAGAACTCCAAGGACGAAGGCATCAGTTGATGTAGTTGGAGCTTGTGGAGTGGCTGCTGGAGGTGGCACTGGAGTTGTGGCTGCTGGTGCTGATGCTGTTGCTCTTGTATCAGGTACATGCACTACAGCAGACCTCTGTCCTCTAGGCACTCGCTAAAATGCATCAGTAGTTGCCTTTCCTTTCTTCTCTTCTGCTTCCTCCTGAAGCTGCTCAACTGCTGTTTGAATCTCAGTTACCTTCAGATCAAGATCATAAATTTTGGTTTCTATGATCCTCTCCAAGCTCTCCTAGTTTTGAGTCAGGGTGGCCAAGCCCTTCTCAATCCTCAGTGTAGACTGGATCAGATATGCAAGTTGATCTTGCTTGCTCTTCAGGAAAACTTGAGATGCCTCTTCAACACTTGGCATCTTGGCAGCTTTCTCCGCCTTTGCTTTGGCTCTCTTCTCTTGTGCTTGAGCTGATGATGGTTCCTTCTCATTCATCACTACAGTGTTGTCTTCAAAATCAGGATATAAGGGTAGATGCTCCTTATCCAACAGATATGTTCCTGTGCCCATCTTGGATTGATGAGCTCCTGAATGTGTGGAGCATACCCACAGCTTCTCTTCTGGTCAGCAGCAGTCCTCTTGATTGTCTCTACAATCAGACTCATGACCTTGAACTTCTGAGGGACATCAAAAAGCTGTAGCAGGTTGATAGAATGCCCTCTGATCATCTTGTGATCTCCTGACTTGGGTTGCAGAGTGTGCCTAAGGATTGTGTTGATGGTAGGCAGACCAGACAACAAGTAATGTACTGATCCAAGCTTATGAGTCTCCAAAGCTTTATCTGGGATCTCCTTGTACATGTTTGCCACAGTGTTGTGGTCCTTCTTCTTCTTCTTCATCTTCAGAGGGATCTCTCATCATGGAGGGCTTGCCAATGACTCTGGCAATGGTCTTCTTGACCCTCTCCTTCCTCTTCTTGCCTTCTCCACCTTCCTTGGGTTCAAGAGTGAACTCCATTGTCTCTGGAGTGGAGGCTCTAGCCTTAGACATAGGAATTCTCTTTGCTGGTGCCTTCTTATTCATCCCTGGCTTAACTGCAGCAGTTGTGCCATACTCCATTTTCAGCACCTTCTTCTTGGAGCTTACTTCCTCTTCAGTAGCCACATAGTCCTCATCCTCTGAATCTGAGGTTCTCTTCTTCCTGGTTCTGGTGGCTGCCTTTGGCAGGTTACTTGGAGTGCTCCTGCTGCCATCATCAGAAGTGCTTGAGGGATCTGAACCCTCACTCAGCTGCACATGTTCCTTAGACCTGTTCTGACTGTCACTCTGATCAGACATCTTTGCAAACTTACTGATAGTAGACCCTGTGAATAGATGTAGATGAGATAGAGTGGATGAGCATCACAAAGTGCAGAGATTTTGCAAAACAGATGACTTAAAAACTTAGTTTTATTTCTCCACATAAAGCATTTCGCAGCTACCGATTTGTAAACTCGGTGATACCGAAGCAATTTTTGGAGCCTAAACATGTGAACTCGGTCAGACCGAGTCACAGTTTGGTCGCAATAAGACTGCTAGGGTTTCACAGAGAATCGAACTCGGTCACATCGATTTGCAGTTTTCGGTCAGCCCGAAAATCGCAAGTGCTATGGCCTAAGCCAAATCGGTGAGACCGATTTCTACAACTCGGTCGGTCCGAGATGAGTTCGGCGGAGACCTAACCCTAAATTTTCAAATCAAATCTAACCTAAAGGATGTTTTCAGTGGATAGGGTGTTTGTATACGTGGTAAGGATCATGGCAAAACAATGTGCTATGAATCAGAGGTAAAAGAATAGCACAAAAGGTCGAACCCATACCCTAATTCGGCGGTAGTTCGCTATGGCAACAATGGCGGAGCAGATTTCCATTGACGGCGATGGAAACCAGCGGCGGGAGGTCGCTGGCGGCGAGGAGATGATCCGGAGACCCGAGGAGGCGGAGCAGGACACACGCGTGGGCTGAGGAGTTTGAAGAAATTTCCAAAATCTCACTCGTGGGTATATATATCCCGACCCTGTCGGTGTGACCGAGTGGAACAACTTGGTGGCACCAAGATGCAGAATCGCAAGCGATTACTGCAACTTGGTGTGACCAAAAAGTTCAAATCGGTGTGACCGAAGTGGATGACTCGGTCATACTGAAATGCACAAAGAGGTTTTGGAAGTTTAAGTCTATGACGAATCGGGGACTTCGAGTGCTCCTCACACAGAGTGGTTCGAATCTGACTTGATCAAACTTTGTGATGTAGCATGAATAGAGTTTGAGACGAGACAAGCATAGAAAGCTAGAGGGAGTCCTTAGGCATTCTTGTGCATCCATTTGCAAAAGAGAAAAAGCCAAACAATCAAAGCAACAAATGGATGTCCTCGAATGAGTAAAATATGCATCCAACATGCTCACACAATAAGATGACAAATGAAATATGTGACAAAGCATGCACATTCACTCTAGCATCTATCAAGCAATTTGGCGATGACTAGGTCATCTATATATGAGTATATTGACTTAGGAGTCAAATGAGAACATTTGATCATAGGTCATACTCATCGTTTAAGCACAAGTGGGGTTGCCACTTTTACATAAAGCATTGTTGTGTTCACATCATTAGAGTTGCTTTAGCTCAATTGATTAGAGTAAAGCTCCCCCTAGATGTGATATCCCCCCTTAGAGGGATGAACTAACCTTGGGTTTTGTCGATGATGACTTCATGTAGGTGTTGAAGATGTAGATGCTCAATGTTGATGTAGATCGTTCGGAGCAATCCATTGGAGTGAGTTGCACTTTCAATACCTACACGGGTTAGTCCCACAAGGAACAAACAAGGATATCCATAGACATAGAGTGATGTTCACATAAGATGATGTCCATGAAAGCATTAGATTACCTTGTCCCTTGACTTACCAACAAGAGGGTTTGTGACTCCTTGAAGTAGTGCAAGATATGGAAGTTGTTTGCACTTGTCCTTGCCAAAATGATATGAGTGAAGTATGTTGGGGGAGTCACCCTCAAGAACTCTCTAGTTCTTCTTCTTCGGGACCCACACCATCTTGATGGGAATCCTTAGAGTTGTAGTCGTACTTGATGAAGTAGAACTTGATGTAGTCTTGGGAACCCACTTGACCAATGCCTTAGGGGCTTCTTCAAATGCATCAATTTTCTCTTGAAGCTTGTCCTTGCCCTTTTGCTTGTGGTCTAGTGGTGGAAGATCATCTTGAGCTTGTGTCCCTTGGAAATAAGTAGGATCATACTTCTCTTGTTGAGGAACAAACTTCATCTTGGTGTATTGAGATTCTTCCCAGTCAACTCCATTGGCATTGAACTTTCGTTCAAAACCAACACCTTGATTCTTCCGGTGTCTTCCTTGCTTGCATACAATTTCCTCAAATTGCTTACTTCCGGCAAGGCTCTTGTAAACACCTTTCTCTATAATTCCCTTCAATAAGCTATTTTCTTGCTCAAGTGTAACTTGGCTAAGAGAATCATTAGTGGAATCAAGAGAACTACTAGAAGCAACAACATTGGTTTTAGCATGATTATTCTTACTACTAGAAGAAGAATCTTTCTTGTTCTTGTTGCTAGATTTAACTTGTGGCATGTAAGTAGACAAGAGTAAACGCTTGGCAATGTAAGAAGAACTTTTCTTGCGAAGATCATCATTGATTGCCTTTAAGAACTCATGCTCTTGCTCAAGGTTGAGCTTTTCAAAGCGTAGCTTCTCATGAGTCTTCAAAAGTTCTCGATGATCTTCCAAGGTAGTTTCATGAGCTAACTTAAGAGTGTTTAGTTCTTTAGTTAGATGCTCAATCTCCTTCTTATCATCGTCATTCGTTTTATCTTGATTAGCATGATTAATAGCAAGTTCATCATAGTTTTCATAACTAGAGTTGTCAACAAGTAAATCATCATCTCCTAGCAAATCATCTTCATCACTATTGAAATCAACATAATCGGGGTGTGATACCTTTGGGCCTTTAGCCATGAAGCATCTTCCAATTCCTTCATTTGGTGAGTCAAATATGTCGTAGGAGTTGGTTGACACAAGTGCTAGGCCGGCAACACCTTCATCTTGAATATATTCGGAGTCGGAGTGATAACTTCTTTCGGAGTGATGGTCGGAGTCGGAGCCGGATATCCATACACCAACATGAGCTTGATGTCTTCGTTTTGTGTAGCTCTTTGATGATTTGTCCTTCCTTTCCGAATCCTTGCTTCTTCGAGAGGGTCTTCATTCATACCGATCATCTCTACTCCTTCTCTCTCTTGGTGGTGATTCTTCTCTCCTACTCCTTTTGGGAGAATCTTCTCTTCTTTTGTAGGGAGTCGTACACTCAGTGGTGTAGTGTCCGGGTCTTCCACAATGGTGGCAATTTCGTTGACGACTTGAAGATCTTTTGTCATTGTAGGACCTTGACTTGGAACCTCTCTCATTGCTTCTACTCTCGTAGAACTTGTTGAAGTTCTTCACCATTAGGCTCAATTCTTCATTAAAGGTTTGTTTCTCACTTGATGATGTGGGAGCATCACATGAGGCTTTGTAAGCACCACTTGACTTGTTGTGGAGCTCTTCCTTATCCTTAAGTGACATCTCATGAGCAACAATTCTTCCAATGACTTCCATTGGCTTGAGATCTTTGTAATTGGGCATCATTTGGATCAATGTGCACACGGTATCATATTTTCCATCCAAGGCTCTTAGGATCTTCTTGATTATGAATTTGTCGGTCATCTCTTCACTTCCTAAGCCGGCAATCTCATTTGTGATGAGAGCAAGCCTAGAGTACATCTCAGACACCTTCACCATCCTTCATTTTGAACTTGTCAAGCTGACTTTTAAGCACATCCAATTTGGATTCCTTGACGGAGTCGGTACCTTCATGCATATCAATCAAAGAATCCCAATTTTCCTTTGCATTCTCAACACGGCTGATTTTGTTGAATTCTTTGGGGCACAATCCGTTGAAGAGAATATCACAAGCTTCAGCATTGTATTGCAGCATCTTCAACTCTTCTGCGGTAGCTTCACGGTTCAGTTCTCTCCCATCAAAGAATTCACCTTGCAAGCCAATACACACAATAGCCCAAACGGCGGGGTTATGTCCAAGAATATGCATTTTCATCTTATGCTTCCAACTAGCAAAATTAGTACCATCAAAGTAAGGACCTCTACGATGGTAATTTCCCTCGCTAGACGCCATACTCTCCTAGGTTGTGAAACCAAGGCTATGATCACCAAAAGCTATGGCAATCAAGGCAAATGGAGACCAAAGCTCTGATACCATTTGTAGGATCGAAAGTATATCTAGAGGGGGGTGATTAGACTACTTGACCAAATAATAATCTAGCCTTTTCCCAATTTCAAGTCCTGGCAGATTTTAACAACTTAGCACAAGTCAAGTAATCAACCTACACATGCAATTCTAAGAGTATACCAGCGGAATGTAAAACAATTGCATATGAAGGTAAAGGGAGGAGTTTGAGGGAGCAAACACAATGTAGACACGGAGATTTTTGGCATGGTTCCGATAGGTGGTGCTATCGTACATCCACGTTGATGGAGACTTCAACCCACGAAGGGTAACGATTGCGCGAGTCCACGGAGGGCTCCACCCACGAAGGGTCCACAAAGAAGCAACCTTGTCTATCCCACCATGGCCATCGCCCACGAAGGACTTGCCTCACTAGGGTAGATCTTCACGAAGTAGGCGATCTCCTTGCCCATACAAACTGCTTGGTTCAACTCCACAATCTTGACGGAGGCTCCCAAGTGACACCTAACCAATCTAGGAGACACCACTCTCCAAAAGGTAATAGACGGTGTGTTGATGATGAACTCCTTGCTCTTGTGCTTCAAATGATAGTCTCCCCAACACTCAACTCTCTCTCATAGGATTGGATTTGGTGGAAAGATGATTTGAGTGGAAAGCAACTTGGGGAAGGCTAGAGATCAAGATTTATGTGGTTGGAATGGAATATCTTGACCTCAACACAAGTGTAGGTGGTTCTCTCTTAGAAAATGTATGTTGGAAGTGTAGGCATGTTCTGATGGCTCTCTCCACGAATAAAGAGTGGGTGGAGGGGTATATATAGCCTCCACACAAAATCTAACTGTTACACACAATTTACCAAACTCGGTGGGACCGAATCAGAAAACTCGGTCAGACCGATTTAGTTCATAATGTGACCGTTAGGCATTTTGGTGGGACCGACATGTCAACTCGGTGGGACCGATTTCATTAGGGTTAGGGCATAACGTAATCTCGGTGAGACCGATTACACAAACTCGATGGGACCGATTTTGGTAATAAGCAAACAGAGAGTTGGTCAGGCAAACTCGGTGGGACCGATTCGCTCATTTCGGTTGGACCGAAACGTTGCCAAGGGGAAATAGAGAGTTTGCATTGCAAACTCGGTGGGACCGATCGCTCATCTCGGTTAGACCGAAACGTTACGAAGGGAAACAGAGAGTTTGCAATCCCATCTCGATGAGACCGAGATCCCTATCGGTGAGACCGAAGTGACTAGGGTTTGTGGCAATGGCTATGTCAACAGAACTCGGTGGCGCCGAATAGAAAGTTTTGGTAGGGCTGAGTTTGACTTTTGGTTTGGGACATATGTGGATATGAGTAAGTGGTTGAGAATTTTGGAGCATATCACAAAGCATTTTGAGCAAGAACCTCATTAAGCAACACCTCATCCCCTTTTAATAGTATTGGCTTTTCCTATGGACTCAATGTGATCTTGGATCACTAAAGTAAACTGTAGAGTCTTGAGCTTGAGCCAACATGTGTCCTTAGCATTTTGAGGGGTCCACATTCCTCATCCATGCCATGCCAATCATTGAGCTTTCCTGAAATATTTATCTTGAGATAGCATTAGCTCAATGAGCTATATGTTGTTAGTAATTACCAAAACCACCCAGGGATAGTTGCACTTTCAAACTTAGTACATGTGTGAATACATAGACAAACAGAGTGTCCCTAGTATGCCTCTACTTGACTAGCTCGTTAATCAAAGATGGTTAATTTTACTAGCCATAGACATCTGTTGTCATTTAATGAATGGGATCACATCATTAGAGAATGATGTGATGGACAAGACCCATCCGTTAGCTTAGTAATATGATTGTTTAGTTTATTGCTATTGCTTTCTTCATGACTTATACATGTTCCTATGAGTATGAGATTATGCAACTCCCGAATACCGGAGGAACACTTAGTGTGCTATCAAACGTCACAACGTAACTGGGTGATTATAAAGATGATCTACAGATGTCTCCGATGGTGTTTGTTGAGTTGGCATAGATCGAGATTAGGATTTGTCACTCCGTGTTTCCGAGAGGTATCTCTGGGCCCTCTCGGTAATGCACATCACTATAAGCCTTGCAAGCAATGTGACTAATGAGTTAGTTGTGGGATGATGCATTACGGAACAAGTAAAGAGACTTGTCGGTAACGAGATTGAACTAGGTATGATGATACCGACGATCGAATCTCGGGCAAGTAACATACCGATGACAAAGGGAACAACGTATGTTGTTATGCGGTTTGACCAATAAAGATCTTCGTACAATATGTAGGAGCCAATATGAGCATCCAGGTTCCGCTATTGGTTATTGACCGGAGATATGTCTCGGTCATGTCTACATAGTTCTCGAACCCGTAGGGTCCGCACGCTTAACGTTCGATGACGATTTGTATTATGAGTTATGTGACTTGATGACCGATGTTTGTTCGGAGTCCCGGATGAGATCACGGACATGACGAGGAGTCTTGAAATGGCCGAGACATAAATATTGATATATTGGATGTTATTCGGTCACCGGATGAGTTCTGAGAGGTACCGGATAATTATCGGAGTGCCGGAGGGTTGTGGGAACCCCCCAGGGGAACTAATGGGCCTTGATGGCCTTAGTAGGGAGAGAGGAGAGGCCACAAGGGGATGGCCGCCCCCCCCTTGGGTCCGAATTGGACTAGGGGAAGGGGGCGGCGCCCCCCTTTCCTTCCATTCCTCCTCTCCCTTCCTTCTTCCCCCTTTCCTCCAGGTGGAATCCTACTATGACATGGAGTCCTAGTAGGACTCCCTCCTCCTGGCGCGTCCTACAGGGCCGGCCGGCCTCCCCCTCCCCTCCTTTATATACGGGGGCAGGGGGCACCCTAGAACACACAAGTTTCTCTTAACCATGTGCGGTGCCCCCCTTCATAGTTACACACCTCGATCATATCGTCGTAGTGCTTAGGCGAAGCCCTGCGCCGGTAACTTCATCGTCACTGTCGCGGAACTGTCCCTCGGCCTCAACGGATCAAGAGCTCGAGGGACGTCATCAAGCTGAATGTGTGCTGAACTCGGAGGTGCCGTACGTTTGGTGCTTGGATCGGTTGGATCGCGAAGACGTTCGACTACATCAACCGCGTTACTAAATGCCTCCGCTTTCAGTCTACGAGGGTACGTGGACACACTCTCCCCGCTCGTTACAATGCATCTCCTAGATAGATCTTGTGTGATCGTAGGATTTTTTTTTGAAATACTGCGTTCCCCAACAGTGGCATCCGAGCCAGGTCTATGCGTACATGTTATATGCACGAGTAGAACACAAAGAGTTGTGGGCGATAATAGTCATACTGCTTACCAGCAACGTCTTACTTTGATTCGGCAGTATTGTTGGATGAAGCGCCCAGACCGACATTACATGACTGCGTTCATGAGACTGGTTCTATCGACGTGCTTCTCACACAGGTGGCTAGTGGGTGTCTGTTTCTCCAACTTTAGTTGAATCGAGTTTGAATACGCCCGGTCCTTGTTGAAGGTTAAAACAGCCACTACTAGGAAAAGGGCTATAGATGAAATGGCCACTAATGGCGCACCAGACATGTGGTGCGTCACTACTATATAGCAGTGGCGCACAATGTGCTGGTGCGCCATTAGTGTGAAAGACACTAATGGCGCACCAGACACACGGAGCGCCACTAGTAACAAATTTTTATTTTTTATTTTTCCAAACATACTAATGGCGCACCAGCCACATAGTGCGCCACTACTATATTTTTTTTTGCAAAACTACTAATGGCGCACCAGGGTATAGTGCGCCATTACTAGTTTAAACTAGTAATTGCGCCATTAGTTTATATTTTTTTTTTGCAAAACTACTACTGGCGCACCACCAGCAGGTGCGCCATTAGTAACCAGGGTTACTAATGGCGCACCTGCTGGCGGTGCGCCATTAGTAACCTGGGACCAGCTAGATATTTTGGACAGCCACACCTACCCACTCACTTTCCCCACTTCATTCTCTCCACCTCCTCTCCAAGCTTGTCTCGGCTGCCTCCTCCTCCTCACCTCATTTGTACCATAGATTCATCCAAATTAAGTGGTTAAATTACCTTTTTTTGATAGGTAAGTAAGGGGGAAGCTATCTTAATGTTGTTCTCCCTCCAACAACGTGCACATGCACTTTTTATGGCCTAGCTAGATCTATGTATGTTTGTGGTGTTGCATATGTTTGTGGTGTTGCATATATGTTTGTGTTTGCAGATACCGGTATTTGAAATGCGATAGTTGCCAATATTTTGCCGGAATGTTGATTCATTTCCGTTTCGGCGAGAATTTTGGCACTATGCATTCTTTTTGGTCCAATTTTTAGGGAAAGTCATGCCAAATTTTTCTTGGTTCTAAAATATCGTTTTGCTCTACCCCGCAGGCGACCATGGTTCGCACGATGACCGAAGGCATCGTGAATAGGTTTTTGAGCTCCGCAAAAGCCGATATGCTTCAAAAGAACGAGACGGAGATAAGATGTCCGTGTCGAAGATGCAAGCTGAAGAGCCTTATTGCGGACCCGGATTCCGGGCAGGTGCGGGACCACCTGCTCTTGCGTGGTTTCATGGATGGCTATCGGTGGCAAGGTGATGAAGATGACTATGAAGTCGTCCATGGGGACCGGGCAAGAAATGAGGAAGGGCAGCAAGACAACCACCGCGGCTCGGGCGGGCGAGAAGATGAAGAATCTCCAGGACATGATCACGACGGTGATGCTGTACACAGTCATCATGTAGAAGATGCCGGACATGATGATGAGGAAGATGCCGGAGCAGACGAAGGGCATGATCATGAAGATGAAGATGCCGGCGGAGCAGACGACGATGGACCATCGATGGGCTGGGTGCAGGACCCTCATATTCAAGAGCTGCTTGTCAAGCAGACAGATAACGCAAGAGCTGCCGCCCGAGAGAAAGCCAAGCTGGATCAACTGGAGATAGACGCGGTTACTCCATTGTATGAAGGATGCAGGCCCAAGGATACCCGCCTGAAAGTAACGCTCATGGCTCTGGAGATGAAGGTAAAACACAAAATGACCGATGCATGCTTCGACGAGAACATGTCATTCTGGCACGAACGTCTTCCCAAGGGAAACAAGTGCCCGACCAGTTTCGAGGAGGCGAAGAAAATCGTGTGTCCTCTGGATTTACCGCACGTGAAATACCATGTGTGCATGAACAATTGCATCATTTATCGGGACGAGCACGCGGAGTCTACCATATGTCCGGTGTGCGGCGTCACTCGATACAAGAAGAGGAAGAAAGCTCCTCGAAAAGTGGTGTGGTACTTTCCGATCACTCCTCGTCTGCAGCAGTATTTCGTGGACCCTAAGGTAGCAAAGCTCCTGTGTTGGCACGCGGATAGGGAGGAGAAGAAGCGAGAAGATGACGCAAATGATCCGGAGATAAATAAAAAAGACAAGATGCTAAGTCACCCTAAGGATGGGAGCCAGTGGCAAGCGTTGAACTTCGAACACCCAGAATTTGGGAAGGATCCAAGGAACATCGTGCTGGGCACGAGCACCGATGGACTCAATCCGTTTGGCAGCCAGAGAAGCACACATAGCACCTGGCCTGTGTTTGTGTGGATGTACAACCTTCCCCCCTGGTTGTGCATGAAGAGGAAGTACATTCACATGAGTATGCTAATTGAAGGGCCGAAACAACCAGGGAACGACATCAATCTGTATCTGGGGCTACTGAAAGAGGAGCTAGACACGCTGTGGAAAACGCCAGCCAATACGTGGGACGCCACAGAGAAAGAATATTTCCCTATGAGAGCCGCACTGCTCACGACGGTGCACGACTATCTCGGTTACGGATATCTCGCGGGGTAGGTGGTCCACGGATTTTCTGGATGCGTCAGGTGCATGAATGACACAACGTATCGCCAGCTAGATAGAGATCCCGGGTCTTCGAAAACCGTGTTCATGGGACATCGAAGGTGGCTTCGCGACGATGACCCGTGGAGGAAACACAAGGATCTGTTCGATGGTGAAACCAAACCCCGAAGACGCTCGCGTACGAGGAGCGGCGAGGAAATAGATGAGCTGTTGAAAAATTGAAAAGATTGCCCACTACCGGGAAAGAAGCAAAAGGCGCCAGAGCTGGGAAAGAAGCGAAAGGCGCCAGAGCCGCTGCTGAAGGTATGGAAAACGAGGTCTATTTTCTAGGACTTGCCGTACTGGAAGATCCACCATGTGCCTCACAGCCTTGATGTCTTGCATATCACGAAGAACGTGTGCGAGAGTCTGCTTGGTACCCTGCTCAACATGCCAGAGAGGACCAAAGATGGGCCGAAAGCAAGGGCAGACTTGAAATCAATGGGCATCAGGGAGGAGCTTCACGCTAATGATGATGATGATGAGGCGAAGCAGGACACGGAAAGTCGTCGCAAAGGCAAAAAGGCCAAGAAGACCGGAAATGACTACCCTCCCGCGTGCTTCACTCTAAGTCAGGAGGAGATCGATCAGTTTTTCACCTGCCTCGTAGGAGTAAAACTTCCTTACGGTTACGCGGGGAAGATAAGCAGATACCTAGACCCAGCGAAGCAGAAGTTCAGCGGGATGAAGTCTCATGTCTGTCATGTGCTGATGACGCAGATACTTCCAGTTGCAATCCGTGGGATCATGGACGCGCACGTCCGTGAAACGCTATTTGGCCTATGCAACTTTTTCGACGTCATCTCTCGGAAGTCGGTTGGTGTGAGGCAACTCAGAAGGCTACAGGAAGAGATTGTGGTGATACTATGCGAGCTTGAGATGTACTCCCCGCGCGCATTCTTCGACGTTATGGTGCATCTGCTGGTCCATATCATGGAGGATATCATCCAACTCGGGCCGACGTTCCTGCACAGCATGATGCCGTTTGAAAGGATGAATGGTGTCATCAAAGGATACGTTCGCAACATGGCACGTCCAGAGGGAAGCATAGCCAGGGGCTTTCTGACCGAAGAGTGTATCTCCTACTGCACGAATTATCTAGGCATCGAGAACCCCGTTGGTCTGCCCGTCAACAGGCACCTCGGCAGGCTCGCTGGATGGGGTCACCGTGAGGGTCGCCGCGAAATGCATGTCGACTTCGAGGGTAGACTCGCCGACTTTGAAAGAGCAAACCTAGTCGCGCTACAACACATAGACATGGTCGATCCTTGGGTGGTAGAGCACAAAACCTTTATTGAGAAGACGTACAATGACCGAGGCCAACAGAGGACGGACGGAGATATAATCAAAGAGCACAACTCATGTTTCACGCGTTGGTTCAAGCAGAAGCTTCTGTCGTACCCTTTACATGAGGATTCTTTCGCGGAAGAACAACTCAAATTCGCCTTGTCACAGGGCGCCGAGCACAACCTGATGACGTATGAGGCGTACGATATCAACGGCTACACATTCTACACCGAGGACAAGGACATGAAGAGCGATGGTTATCAGAACTCCGGGGTAACGATGGAATCCTACACCAGTAACGACAAGGACAGATACTACGGAAGGATCGAGGAGATCTGGGAGCTGAGCTACGCTGGAGAGAAGATGGGCCAAGAGCGTCATAAAAGAAGACCGGTATTTCACCACCATGGTTATACCCAAAGCCAAATCCAAGACCGCAGGCGCGAACGTCACCGCGAAAAATGAGCAATGGGTACTGGCTTCCCAAGTGGACCAATGCTTCTTCATTACCGACCCGTCAAAGCCCAGTCGTGTTGTCGTGAGGAGAGGCAAAAGAAAGATCATCGGAATGGATGGAGTCGCCAATGAGCAAGACTTCGACAAGTACGGCGACCCGAAGATGGAACATGACGACGACGATGAAGTATCAGCATACACCACAAGAAGAAGCAGGACCACCCTACCTAAAGGACGTCCGTTCAAGAGAAGAACTCCATTTACGAAAAATAAGGGTGCGCCATTGCTATCTAAAAAAACATACAAATGGCGCACCGCTGCGGGGTGCGCCATTAGTAAGCTTCCCCCTAGCTAATTCCTCCCTCTCCCTTGCCAGATCCCCTTCATCCCTCTCCCTCGCCAGATCCACCCGCGCGCTGCCCCGACCCACGACGCCGCCGCCCCGACCCCCGCCACCCCCGCGCC
>NC_057799.1:154038207-154047112 GCF_018294505.1 Triticum aestivum | reverse complement strand
CCCCGCGCCCCCACCACTGCAGCTCCCCCGCGCCGCCGCCTCCGCGCCCCGAGCTGGAGGAGGAGGACCAGGAGGAGGACGAGGAGGAGGAGGAGACGACGACCGCCTCTACCTCAGCTCAGCCAGGCCACGCGACGCTGAGCTAGGCGCCTCTGCTTCGACCGTTGGAGTTAGGCGCCTCTGCTTCGACCGGATCAGGATCGTCTTCAACCTTCGGTCGCCGGCCCACCTTGACGAACCGGACCTCCGCCAGGCCACCCCCTCCCTCCCTCCGCCTCGCCCCCTCCGCCGCGCGGATCCCTCGCCGCAGGCCGCTCCCCCCAATCCAGGCCGCCGCCCGGACTCAAGTCTGCAGCCTCTCCTCCTCAAGAAGACGAAGAGGTACGAATCCATCTTCCCCTTCTCTTCTTCCCTTTCTAGTTTTCTTCTTCGTATCCCGCATCTCATGCGTGCGTGTGTGCAGTTTGTGCAGGCAGATTGCGCCCATCTAATCTGGTTGTGTTGGGTGAAGAAACAGGCCCGTGGATTAGCTACTGTGGGTTTAATTTCTTTGGATTTGGTTCCCCTGTTGCCAAGGTGACCTCTTCTCTCGCCTCTCTCCCCTTCTGATCAAGTTTTTATCAGAGAGTATGGGACGAGAATCACGTATTTTCATCAGAAGAAAGGAACACTGCTTGTATTTTTGTAGGCATGTAGATCTGTCAAATAAAAAGTGGAGTTACTGAATCAATTGTTCAGTTTATACTGTTGACATATTTACTGCAATACCCATGCTTCATCTGCAGCAGCTGAACATATGTGAGCAGATAAGTTTTAACTATGCACGATAGAAGCAAAATCTGCACGAACTCGCAGCCGACACAATCTCTCAAATAGAGAAATTTTGCGGATTAACTGGGCATCTCCCTGACAGTACCTACAGAAAGTGCACACCAGCTCCACCATAACTCGGTGGTCTCAATCTGCTCTAACCCTCCAGACCTGTTTCTCAATTAGAAAGACCGATTTAACTTCATTCTTTGCATCCCAAGAAGATAAGTATCTGTTAAGATTTGCACCTAGTTGTAACCCTCATAACCTAACACCTATAGAAACAAAAACAAACAAATTAGCTGTGGAAGTATTGAAATTTGGTACAAACTACACATAAATCTTTTTCTTTTGAGGTTAAGGGCTTGTTCCATAATTCCATTGTGTGCACGGGGTATTGGGATAGAGCTTTACCTGACCTTTTATGGGCTGATCAGTAGAGGCCTATAAGCAACTGTTCATTCAATTCTTGCCTTGGAGGCTTTAGAGTGTAGTGCATCTTGTATGTTTTTGAGTATTAGCTGTTAGGAATGCCCATCACGCGGGAGGAAGAACCATGCCACCATCTAATCTGTTGTCGTAAAAATTGTAGTGGATATCCTGCTCTAGGTTGTTACTTGCAAGTACTTGCTTGCCAAAGAAGTTGTATAAAATGGTACAGAATTAGCTTTTATCTGATTTACTGACCATCGCATGTAAAATGATCAAACCATTTCGCTACTGTTAAAGAGACACTCTCTAGGTTGATCAAACCATCCCTGAAAGTCTGTCTGTGTTGTCTGGTTGAATTGTGTGGTGAATGAGACTGCTATTGGTTGGTGGTCACTAGTTGTTATTGTTGTTGTGGTTATGTTTGTAGCAGTAGAGAAGTAATAGCGGAGGAGAGGAGCATATTGATGCATGTGCTGATTGGTCTTTTTTATATGATGATGAGGAGGAGTATCTTATTTGGCATGACTAGTAATTAACTGGTAGTAACTGATAGTGTGATACCCATCATGCAAACATGCTTTAGGCAGGCTTGGTAGATTTGTCAAGGCTTGTGCTGCAGTGGGATGCATATGCAGTGACTTGCATGGGCATGGGCATGGGCTGATAAAGCAGCAAAGGCAAGCAGTAGCAGTAGCAGTAGATGCCAACTTTTGATATGCATGCATGCATTCTTTGCTTGTCAATATTCATTCTTGTAAACTGAACATGCTCATCTATCTATCTATCTATCTATCTATCTATCTACCTGCTTTAGTATGTATGTATGCATTGTATTTTCTCTCCTTTGGAAAGTAAATTTAATGTGAAAGGAAGAGAGAAAAAGAAAGGGAGGAAGACAGATGCTTCAGTCAGTCTAAGCCCAGCTTAATTTGAGTGACAATCACCTGCCTGGCTGGCTGGCATGTTGATCCATCAATCGATCACATTGAGAAAGACTTGTAAAGATGATGATCATCTTTTACAGAAAACAATTTCTGTAACACGTCAGTAACTTTGCTAGTTTGCTGGGTTTTGTCTCCGACCATCATGTCGTGATGATTTTGCAGGTACCCCAAGAGGCCCTTGAGTTTGCTGGAATGTCGATTAACTTTTGTTCCGGCAAATTCGGGTACTCCATATGTCCTATTTTCAGCAAAGGTCATGCTGAAATTTTCCGTGAATTTTAGCATGACTTTGCTAAAACTAGGACATATGGGGTACTTGCGACTAATGCATGGGCCGGGGTATCTTAGTACTTAATTAAGTAGGATCAACTGCCTCTTGTGTTATACATATAGAAGTGTGATATGTTTACTGTCTCTTGGTGTTTGTCCTTAATTAAGTAGGGTATATTATTAGAAGATACCCATATATATCAGTCAACCTAGGGTGCCTCGGCATCGATAAACCCTAAATGATGAAAACTTAACTTAGCACTTAGGGTGCCTCGGCGTCGACAAACCCTAAATGATAAAACCTTGGCTTTTAGGGTGCCTCGGTGTCGATGAGAACCTAAATGATGTACGCTTAGGCTTTTAGGGTGCCTCGGCGTCGACAAACCCTAGATGATAAAAGCTTAGCTTTTAGGATGCCCCAGTGTCGACAAACCCTAAATGATGAGACCATGATCTTGTTCCTTGACAATAACCAACTTTTTGACCAAACTTTTTTCCTATTTAGAGCGAAACATGGCCCACAACGATGAGGCCGGCGGTTCGGGCGGCAAGCAGTTCTGGGAGCTGTCCCAGGAGTTGGAGGAAGAACCTCACCGCTATGAGGACGCCGCGGAAGACACCGATCCTGACTACACAACCCCTAGTGGCGTCGGGGATGACACCACTGATGGTGCCGCCGAGGATGCCACCACTCATGATGGCGGCGCATGCACAGATGGCAGCCAACCGAAGAGGAAACGGAAGGACTGGTGCCCGAGCATGCTCGGCACCGTCAAGGAGGAATTTACTGAAGTGAACTCCGAGAAGCATCCAACGGCTCCCAAAGAAATAGTCAAGGGGTACTCGGTTCAGCTCGGGTGCATTCTCCGGAGCACCGTCTCGATCAACACCGAGAACCTAAGGCATAAGGACCGAGGGAATTTGCGCAGCCTCCTCTTCACGAAGCTGCACGAACGATACAATTTCCCTACTGACTTTGCAAACACACGCCTCTCAGGGAATAAAGTGAACAGTGCCGCCCTCACGAGGATGAGCACGGCCCTGTCTACTTGGAGAAGCATGGTGAAGGCAATAATTGAAAAAGGTGATAGTTATGAGAAGATCAAGGCGAAATATCCTTTGATCAGCGAAGATGACTACAAGGAGTTCAAGATCAAGTGCGAGAGCAGCGCAACCTCCGAATCAAGTCAGTGGGGGAAAGAAATGCGGAAGTTGAACTTAGGGGTCCACCTACTCGGTCCCGGCGGTTACAGAGTGGCGGAGCCTATATGGGACAAGGAGGACGCGGAGCGTGCCGAGCAAGGCCTACCGCCCCGCTTCGAGAAATACTGTGACAAGCAGACTAGGAACTTTGTCAGGGCCCGGTACAAGGAGGACCCGGTAACAAAGGAGCTTACCACGGATCCGAAGACCAGGGCGCTTGAGCTTGTTCTGGTAAGGAATACACCCCCGCGTAATTAGCTCCATATGGTTGCATTCTAATTAATGAAGCCAAATTTCTAAATGGTTCACATTCCTTCCGCAGGAGGCTGAAAGCAGTAGCGCGGGGTCGTCTCAGAGCTCCCCTTTCGACACCCCTTTAAATGGGGCGTTGAACGTAATGAAAAACAAGGATAAGCTCAGTAAGCCGTCGTCAGCTGGTCGTGTAGCCGACAAAGGCTTGTCCACAAAATGGTCGTCATACTATACCGCTGGTGGGCAAAAGGAGAAAAAGACCAGCTCGGAAAGCCAGTCGCGCGAGGTTCAAGAACTCAAGGCACAAGTGGCGCAGATTCCGGAGATTGTACAAGAGCAAGTGCAACAATAACTGGGAACGACGCTCACCGCCATGGTGCTTACCTTGATTCAGGGGCTGGCGACGTGGATTGCGGGCGGCCAACAGGGGCCTCCCCCGGTTCCCAGCTTCACGGCCAGCAACTCGCACAACGCGCAGGCGGCGCCATTGGTGTCTCCGGCGGAGGCGGTATTCGTGTCACCGGCGCCGGCACGGGCATTGGAGCTTAATGCACCCGGGTGTACGCCGGCCGGCACCTCGCCAGCAAGCGGCCCCTCCGTCAGTTGCACGCCCGCCGTTGGTGGTGCCTCGACATTAGCCGAGCTCGACGGCATCACGGTAAGTAAGCCTCTCGGTCGTTGACTTCATCTCCTTGCCTTTGACTGGGCATCCCTGACGCCCTACATGTTTTCGCAGGGCGCCGCCGACATTCCTTGCACTCTCCTGCACTTCGTGGGCGGGGAGTTGGTCGATGTCGCCAAGGGCAGAATCGTTCAACCGGCCAACCGCGTGTTGCATGGTAATCCGATGCCACCACCTTGTATAGGGTTGAACTGGTTCGGGTGCTACCAGGCTGCGACGAGTTGTTACCTCTGATTCGACCCGCTGGGGCCGAGGAAGATGATGTGATGACCCTCAGCGCCTGCGTAAGCTGGCCCCTGCTTTGGCCGAAGAGCCAGATTCATTTGGGGGCGGGCGACACCACCCCACAGACAAGACCGCCAGTCGTGCCAGTGCCAAGCCATGGCAAGAACGCCGCAACGCTACCGGACATGCCGGACATCCCTATGGCACAGGATCCGGACATGCATATGGCACAGGATCCGGATGACGACGGTACATTTACCAACGTCGATAAGTACTTTGCCGAACATGGGTACGGTGACGAGTTCTGCGAGCCTCCTTCTCAAGAACCCAACCCTGAAAAAGACGACCGCGATCTAGCTGGTACGGCGGAGAAACCCAATTGCAACAGGCGTCGTCTGGCGTTCAGTTCTCAGGAGACGCCTCCAGCTGCCGCCTTCACCGAGCCTCAGATAGCTGAGGTGCGAAATATTATCAGCCCCAACACGCTCAAGAAGGCGGTCTGTGAGCAGAACTCGATCCCATTACAGCAGATCAAGAAGAAGGGACGGAAACTATCGGGTGGTAGGTGCGACATATGCCAATGGGTGGCTTATCATTGTGGGTGCCTGGAAACGGGATGAGGCGAAGACATGCACGCCGGCGAATCTTACCCAGGTTCGGGGCTCTCTGTGGAGATAACACCCCTAGTCCTGCTCTGCGGGGTCTCCGCATGATCACTAGATCAATACGAGTAGCTACAAGTGCTCCTTGAGCTGTTAGATTCGAGGGAGAAGAAGAGCAAGGCTAGCTCTCCCTTTCCTCCCTATATGGTGTGTGTGTAACTCTATGAGACCAACCCTTTGCATGGGTGCCCCGGGGGTTTATATAGGCCTACCCCCCGGGGGTACAATTGTAACCCGGCTGGGCGCGGGTCCCAGCCGTCAGTGTCTGTGTTCGCCGGCTTCTCCGCCGGCCATTGGGGCCCGCCGACTGGTGGGTCCCGCCGGCTGCCGGCCTCTTGGTCGACAGGCCGGCCCCACCGCTTGGGGATCTTGTCGGCGGCTGGTTACTGTTGCCTTGCCCCTGATGACGAGGGCTTTGTCGAGGTAAGCGTGGCTACAGTGTTCCGCCTTGCGGGCCCTCACTGTAGCCTTACCTCGTCTTGTCTCCTTAATGTGGCACATGTTTCGAGGGAGGGGGTAGCCGGCTCCCGGGGGCCGGCTACGCTCCTGGCCGACTGGGGAAGGCCGGGCCGCCCGCGGCCATACTGGCGTCCATCGTGGATGACGTTGAGGCCAACATGGCTACAGTGCCGAGCCGGACGGGAGATGGCTGACCCGTACGGCGTCCTGTGGCCATGCCTGCTTCGGGATTCGGGGGTAGTGGGCCGTACTGCGACCACGCCCCGTCTTGTCACCGTTATGTGGACATAGTCTTGGTGGGTGCGATCTTGGCCGGCTTCTTGGAGTCGGCGTTCTGCATGGCCGGCTTTTGGGAGTCGGTGTTCGTCATGGCCGGCTTTTGGCAGTCGGTCCCTTTGGAGCCGGCTTCCTGGAGTCGGCCATCTCGTAGCTATCTTGGGGGAGGTTTATGGGAATGGGTCGCCTTCTGAGAGTCGTCCCCTGGGATAGCCGGCCGGGGGAAGGCGGCCTTGTGCTTCGAATGCCTAAAGGCTCAAATGGCCTGATAATTTCCTGAGAAGCCAGGGGAGTCGGTTAGGCTACCCGTGGCTATTTACTCCGACAGTAGTCCCCGAAGCTAATTGAGCTTCGAGGTGGGGTAGGAGTCGAGAAGCTCGGTCAGCTTCCTATCTTGACAAGCCGGCAGCTGGGTGCCGGCTTCGGCTAGGCGCGCCGTCTCGGCGAAATTTTTTGAAGTCGGAGGGCGGGAGTCTGCCGGCGCGCGCACCGGGCCGCGGGCCGGCCGCTTGCTGCCTGAGAAACACATGGCATCCCTTGGCTAAAAAGCCTGCCAGCCCACACGCGCGACGAGACGTCGCCGTAGGTCGGGGGCCCGCCACTCCTGCGCCCGGGCCCAGGCGCGGATTCTCTGCGGCCCAAAGCCGCCCGCACTTCTTCCTGCGGCGGTTTCGGCACGCCTTAAGGGCGTAATAATCGCCGGGCGTGGGGGAGTGGGTGCAGTTAATCCCACGTCCCACCCCACGCCTCGCCTCCTCGGCTTCGCCGTACGAAGCTATAAGTAGGGGGAGGGGAGGGAAGTGGCAGGCGCTCGCACACCCCTCTCCTCTCCGCCATCTTCTTCTTTCTGCTCTTCCTTGCAACAGCGCCTCGCCGCCGCACCGTTCTACCGCTCTTTTCTCCACCGCCGTGCTCATTCTCGCCTACGCCGCGATGCGGTATGGCGGGGATTGGGACGGCTCCAACGTCCATGAGGATCATGTCGAGTTCCTCCGCAAGACGCGGCGGCTGCCCGGCGCGGACAAGGTACGGGTCCGTCTCGCGCCGGAGAAGGAGATCACGCCGGAGCCGGAGGAGGGCGAGCGGGTGGTCTTCCACTCGCATTTCTTGCGCGGCATCGGCCTGCCGGCGAGCGCCTTCTTCCGCTCCTTTCTTGAGTTCTACCAGCTCCAGCCGCACCACCTCACCCCGAACACGGTGGTGCTGCTGTCCGCCTTCATCACCTTGTGCGAAGGCTACCTCGGCGTCCTCCCCACCCTCGAGCTCTGGGGGAGTTCTTCCAGTCCAAGCTGGGCACGCGCATGCAGGGCGTGCCGGCTCAGAGTGGCGCCTTCATCGCGATGCGGAGGGTGACAGCTGACAACCCCTTCCCCGTCGTCACGCTGATCCAGTCGGTGAAGCTATGGCAGAAGTCATACTTCTATGTGAAGAACGTCGCCCCGCAGGGCGACTACGTCAATCTGCCGGCTTACAAAGCCGGCCCGCCGGCGGGTAGGCGGCCCTAGTGGTCCTATCGGGCCGTGACGCTGACACCGGCTGGGGCCGCAGCTGTCGCCCGACTACGGGTGATGATCTAGTCGGAGGGCCTATTGGGGCCCGACCTGCTGGCCGCCTTCGTCACGCGCCGGGTGCTTCCGCTCCAGAGCCGCCCTCATCTGATCTGTTAGATGAGCGGCTAGCCCGATCTGAGTCGGATGTGCACCAAAGACATGCCGCACGACAAAGTGGCCCATATGGTGAACTACCTTGCGAATTGCAAGCTCTCCGCAGAGTGGCAGTTTGGCAAGGAGCCATATTGCCGAGCTCACCCGCCGCCCACGGTATGTTCTCTTTTTCTCTTTCTCCTCTCTCAGTTTTGTCGCCGAGTTCCTTTTGGCCGACTCTGACTAGTCGGTTTGTCTCGACAGAGACCTTTTCTTCGGCCTGCAGGCGGGTCAGACGCGGAGCGCCGATTCGTCCCCGACCGGGCGGAGCACGATCTGGAGGACCCCGATGTAACGCCCCGGATCCGATGCGCCAGGTGTCTGCCAGTTATTCGCTGTTGTTGCCATGTCATTTGCTTGCGTGTTGCATTTTGCCATGTCATCATCTGCATTTCGTATCATGTCATCATGTGCATCACATTTGCATACGTGTTCGTCTCATGCATCCGAGCATTTTCCCCGTTGTCCGTTTTGCAATCCGGCGCTCCCACCTCCTCCGGCGCACCCCTCTTGTTTCTTTTCGTGAGCGGGTGTCAAACGTTCTCAGAATGGACCGAGGCTTGTCAAGTGGCCTTGGTATACCACCGGTAGACCACCGGTCAAGTTTTGTTCCATTTGGAGGTCGTTTGGTACTCCAACGGTTAATCGGGTAACCGCAAAGTCCTTTTTTGTGTTACAGCAAAACCCCCCTTCCAAAAGCCCCAAAACCCCTCTAAGTCTCCACCATGCTATCGGTCATTCGATCACGATCGCGTGGGTGAAAACCGCACCTCGTTTGGACTCTCCTAGCTCCCTCTGCCTATATATTTGCCCTCTTCCCCGAAAATTCGCGGATGAAACCCTAAATTTCCTCTCTCACCGCACCGGACATGTCCGCCCGCCGCCGGACGCCGTCCGCCGCCGCCCTGTCCAATCCCAGCACGCCACGTCAGCCCGCCGGTCCTCTCTCTCTCCTCCCGCCGCCGCGGCCCGCGGAGCCCATCCGGG
>NC_057799.1:153955536-154037715 GCF_018294505.1 Triticum aestivum | reverse complement strand
CCGCGCCTCCTCATGCCGCCATGGCCGCCGCCCCGGAGCACCGTCGCCCGCGCCTCCACCGCCTTCGCCGCCCTCCGCCGCCGCCGCGCCGGATCCGGCGATGGGCCGGCCAGATCCGGTGCCCCCTCCCCGCCGGCACCTCCCCACGCTGCCCCGCCGCCGTTCGCTCTCGCCGCTCGGGAGCCCGAGCTCCCTCGAGCCCGTTTCAGTCAACGCAGAGGTTGACCCGGAAACCCCCCCTCGAAATCTCTAAGTCCTAAATTTTGACATTATCATGCCTTGTTCTCTGCATCGTAACTTCATGCATATAGCTCCGTTTCGCGCGTGTAATATGTCAAATTGTTCGCTCGTGATGCTCTTCATTTTGTTCCATTTCACCATGTTCATTAGAGTCCATCTTGATCCCCAAATCATCGTTGCAAGAGTGCTAATTGCTGTTATCTGCTGGTTCTTATCAGAACTTGGTGATTTGTTATTTTTGTATCATTTAATCTGTGCATCTTATGGGCATGATCTCTAAATTGTATTTTGAAGTATGCCATGCCATATTTCCAGTGGTGTATACCATGTATTTTTGTGATCTCTGTGGTGACTAGCACAAGCATGCAAAGTAGGCTCCGTAATGTTTCTGATTTCAGGGACTTGGTGATTTCTGTCTCTGTCTGCTGTTATTTTGTTGCCATGTAAACTTGATGCTACAGTGAGATCCATGCATATTTTGGAGACGTTCAGTAAGGATGTTTTGTAGATATTATTGTAATTGATCCATTCCTGCCCTTGTTTGCAATTATGGAGTGCCATAGCATGACTTAATCTTGCTCTACTTTTGCTATAAAATATTTCTGGCAGATTCTTAACATGATGTGCAATTTTGCCAAGCTTGTTGTAGTTGATCCATACATGCTATGCTTTTGTTCTTGCCATGAATAGCTTCATAAACATGCCATCGTGCTGTAGGTATGCTTGTTTTGTCATGCATTGCTTTGTGGTGAGTGCATCGAGCTCACAAAGAGGCCTACATATTATTATTTCTGCCATGCTCTGTTTTCTGCCAAGTCCGAAACCTGATAACGGAACTTGCTATGTTTACATGGTTGCCATCATATCTTCTGGTCCTTTTTGACTTATGGTCAGCATGGGACATTTGTTATATGCTTTGAGTAGATTCATGCCATGTATTGTTTTGCCATGTTAAGTTCCTGTAGCATGTTGATTTCGTGCTCTGAACATTGCAACCTTATGTTATTTCTGTCATGTCCAGTAATTTCTGTTATTATTTGCAATCTTGCCATGTCCTTTTGAGTTTGTTCTAGTGATTTCTGGAGATAGCTCAGTGTTCATGTTTTGTTGTACTTTACCTGTACATCATGTCCATGCCTTTTACTTTCATGTTGAGTTGCTGCAGCTTATTGTTTTGATGCTTGCATGTTGCCTAGTTGCTGTTTTGGTCAGATTGTTGCTATGTCTTGTTTGCAGTGTATGTGTTGCACCGTTGCTCCGTTTTGAGCATGCTCTACATGAAACTTGCTTAGTTTTGCATGTAGTTTCATATTATCATGCTGCATCCTTGTTTTGAGGTGTTTTGCTTGATGTTTGTATGCATTTTGCATCAATGTCATGTTTATCTTGTTTTGCTCATATCTTCTAGGCCGTAGCTCCGAATCTAATGAACTTTATATGTAACTTGACTAGAATTTCATGTAGATCATCATGGTGCTCTTTAACTTGCTGTTTAACAACCTGAACATAAGGTTTATTCAGTTCTGGACCAATTTCGAAATTTGCATATGAGGACTTACCGGAATTGTTATATGTTGTTTCCGGCCTCATTTAAACTTGCCTTGATGTGTTGTTCTTGTATGCATCCTCTCTTGTCACGAGTAGCTTCATGTAGCCTCGTCATGCATCATTCTTGGTTGAGCATCATGCTTTGTTCTTGTGTGGTGTGTTTACCTTGTTGTGTGCTTCTTCTCGATAGTTCCCGTGTCGTTGCGATCGTGAGGATTCGTTCGTCTTCGTGGCTTCATCTTCTTCATGGACTCGTTCTTATTCCTAGCGGGATTTCAGGCAAGATGACCGTCACCTTGGATCTCATTACTATCATTGCTATGCTAGTTGCTTCGTTCTATCGCTTTGCTGCGCTACCTATTCACTTGTTCCTCAAGCCTCCCATATTGCCATGAACCTCTAACCTATGTCACCCTTCCTAGCAAACCATTGTTTGGCTATGTTACCGCTTTGCTCAGCCCCTCTTATAGCGTTGCTAGTTGCAGGTGAAGATGAAGATTGCTCCATGTTGGATTATGTTTATGCTAGGATATCACAATATCTCTTATATTATTAATGCATCTATATACTTGGTAAAGGGTGGAAGGCTCGGCCTTATGCCTGGTGTTTTGTTCCACTCTTGCCGCCCTAGTTTCTGTCATACCGGTGTTATGTTCCCGGATTTTGCGTTCCTTACACGGTTGGGTGATTTATAGGACCCCCTTGACAGTTCGCTTTGAATAAAACTCTTCCAGCAAGGCCCAACCTTGGTTTTACCATTTGTCTAGCCTATTTCTTTTCCCTAGGGAGTCGCTCTCTCGAGGGTCATCTTATTTTAGCCCCCCGGGCCAGTGCTTCTCTAAGTGTTGGTCCGAACCGAGCAGCCTGCGGGGCCACCTCGTGGAAACTCGAGGTCTGGTTTTACTCGTAGCTTGACTTATCCGGTGTTGCCCTGAGAACGAGATATGTGCAGCTCCTATCGGGATGTCGGCGCATCGGGCGGCTTTGCTGGTCTTGTTTTACCATTGTCGAAATGTCTTGTAACAGGGATTCCGAGACTGATCGGGTATTCCCGGGAGAAGGAATATCCTTCGTTGACCGTGAGAGCTTATAATGGGCTAAGTTGGGACACCCCTGCAGGGTATTATCTTTCGGAAGCCGTGCCCGCGGTTATGTGGCAGATGGGAATTTGTTGATATCCGGTTGTAGAAAACTTGACACTTGACCTTAATTAAAACGCATCAACCGTGTGTGTAGCCGTGATGGTCTCTTCTCGGCAGAGTCCGGGAAGTGAACACGGTTTCTGGGTTATGTTTGACGTAAGAAGGAGTTCAGGATCATTTCTTGATCATTGCTAGTTCACGTCTGTTCCTTTGCTCTCTTCTCGCTCTCATTTGCGTAAGTTAGCCACCATACATGCTTAGTCGCTACTGCAACCTCACCACCTTATCCATTCTTTTCCCTTTAAGCTTTGCTGGTCTTGATACCCACGGTAATGGGATTGCTGAGTCCTCGTGGCTCACAGATTACTACACCACCAGTTGCAGGTACAGGTTGTGCGATGATCATGACGCGAGAGCGATGTTTACTTGTTTGGAGTTCTTCTTCTGCTTCTTCTTCGATCAGGGGATAGGTTCCAGGTCGGCAGCCTGGGCTAGCAGGGTGGATGCCGTTTGAGTTTCTGTTTATGTTTCATCCGTAGTCGGATGTTGATCTTATGTATGATGTATTGATGTATTCTTACGGCATTTATATGCCTTGTATGTATCCCCAAATATTATGTAATGTTGATGTAATGATATCCACCTTGCAAAAGCGTCTTCAAGATGCGCTTCTATCCTTGGTGGGACCTTCGTGTTCCTTTAGGATAGGGTCGCATATTGGGCGTGACACCCAACTTGGGGGCGGCCGCCATGGACGACAACACCGAGGCGGGCGGTGGCCAAGCCGGCAGCAAGGCAGGCGGCTCCGGGCTTGGAGTCAGCTTCGATGACTGGTCGTACGATGACGAGGCGGAAGTCGTCCCACGCCGCCAGCCGGCGCCTGGCCACGGCGCGGGTTCCTCCGTCGCGCCGCCTGCTCGGGGCGGCGGGCAAAAGCGTCGTGCCGCGCCGGGCTTATTCGGCAGTCGGCCGAAGAAGCCCAGAGGCGGGGCACCAGCGACCAGGCGGGAGGAGGCGGCCGCGAAGGCGGCCCGCTTCCGCAAGGCGGTGAGGCAGCCGCAGACGGTGTCGGCGTAAGTATGTACTCCTTCGTGTATTCTTTTTTCTTTTCTCTGGTACTTCCTTAGTCCTTGTCCTTTCTCCAAAAAACCAGGGCTCCATTGTCGCTCGAGCGGGCTACTGCCGCCTCCGTCGTTGGGTCGCCGAGAGGATCTGGGAGCACTACTCGCCACGTGGACCCCCGCGCCGATCTTCAGGCGACGACGGAGCGGAACTCGCGGGAGGTGCGGGAGGAGCGGGATGCGCGGGAGGCATTGGGGGCGGCCGCCGCTAAGGCGGCGCAGGAGGAGGAGGCGGCGAAGGCACGCGCTGACGCCGCGGCCAAGGCCCAAGCGGAGGCTACGGCTGCGGCGATGGCGGAGGGGGCCTTGCTGGTCACCCCACTGGGCGTCGTGGCGCCTGGGGCCCCAGAGCCCTCGCCAGAAGAAGCCGGCGGTGACCAGCCGGGGCTGGAGAGGGAGGACGACGTCATCATCCTGGAGAGGGTGGCGGCACTGGCCCCGCCGACTAGGGCGACTCAAGGCGGCCGGCCTGACCTGCCGCCCGTGCAATCGGCCGGGGGCGAGCCGGCCGCGAGCACTGATCTGGTGGTCCGGATGCCGTCGCGCCAGCGCACAGGGAAGGCCGCATCAGAGCCGCAGAAGGCTGCATCAGAGCCACAGCCAGCCGCGGGCTCCAGCTCGTCGGCCCAGGATATGGAGGCGGCCAGCGCCAGCTCGGGGTGGACGCCGGGCGGAGGGACGGCCGTGATGAATGTGGCCGCGCAGGACGTCCGGACCCGGCTTCAAGCCCAGGCTACGGCGCTGAGGAAGTACAACGACGAGTTCCTTGCGACGCAGGCGGCCATCCGGGTTAGTCTTCTTGTCTTTGCTTTTTTGATCTTGATTTCTTCCGTGGGGGCGCGTCAGTGCACCCACTGGGTGTAGTCCCCGAGTTCCGAATCGGCTGCTGAGCAGGCGGCATGGAACTCCCTAGCAAACCTTGTGTTGCTATTCTTGTTCTCATTCGCTCTCCTGCCTGACTTGCAGGACTACCACAACCTCTGCATGGCTGCTTTCAACTCCCAGGCTCGGGAACTGACCCAGAAGACTGCTGACCTATCTGAGAGCCGGGGTAAGTTCTTCGTCCCTTATCTCATGTGGGGGCGCTTCAGCGCACCCACTGGGTGTAGTCCCCGAGATTCGGCCCGACTGCTGAGCGGTCGGGTCGGATCTTCCTTGACGACTTCTTCTTATTGCTTCATTTTTCTCTGCCATCCCTGCAGCAGCCAACGCCAGTCTAAGGCCGCCCTTCGTGCTAAGGAGGCCGAGTTTGCCGCCTTGGCGCAGGAGCGTGACCGCCTGGCCACGAGGTTGGCCGACCAGGAGGAGAGCCACAAGGCGGCCCTGAAGGCGGTCCAGGACAGCGAGGCCGCCCTCCAGGCCGAGTACGAGACAGAGGTGGCTAGCTGGGCCGAAGCGAAGCAGACGCTGATCAATGGCTATGGCCAGATCGAAGATTTGGTTGACGGTAGGCCGCCTTCTTCTTCGTCCTTTCTTGCCGCTTGCCGTTTTTGGCTTGTTTTCTGACTTGGTGTTTTCTCTTCTTTCTCTTTCTTTCTTGCGCAGAGTACTTCCCTGGCTACTCTACCGCCGCCAACTAGATCATCGAGGCCCGCAGCGAGGCATAGAGGCAGGCTGGCACCGAGATTGCGCCAAACGCTCGCCGGTCGCTGGAAGAGCAGCTCTTGGCGATCCAGGCCCGCCTCCAGCCGGCTCATCGCCTGCTCCGCCGGCTTCAACGTGTCGGGGCGCAGATGTTGGCCGCCCTCTGGCCTGGCGAAGTGGTTCCCCGCACCCCCAGTCGGACTGCCGACTAGCTGGAGATGGCGGTCGGCCGCTTCGAAGCCTGGAAGGCTTCGGCGGCTCGGTCCGGTGCCAGCCGGGCGCTGGAGTTTGTCAAGGCCTGGTATCCCGAGCTGTGTCTGGACCAGCTGGCCACCTAGCGGCAGCAGGCCGACACGGAGCTGGAGCCGGCGCGGCCGGCTATCATCCGGTGGGCTTCAGCGATCGCCGACTACACCGACACCAGCGCCTTCGCCCCTGAGGTGGATGACAACGGTGTTGCCCAGCCGGAGGAATGGTTCGGGCTGAACCCGGCAGACAGCGAAGACTCGGCGTAGGAGATCAACTCCAGTGACGAGGGCGAAGAGGAGGGTGAAGACGTCGGGCCGGATGGTGGAGCGGCCGGCCAGCCTCAGCTTGACCGTGCCTCCAGCAACGCGGCACGCGCGGGTGCACCGCCTGCCGCCGGCGATGATCAAGCCGTGACCCGCCAGCCGGCCACTCCTTCACCTGGTGATGCCGTCTCCATCGACCAACCCGGCTCCCACACCGCGCCTTTAGTCTAGTCTGCTATCTTTATTTTCCTGTCTTATCACTTTTAGAACAATATTTTGTTAGGTTTGCACAATTCCACCCACTGGGGGTGTATTCGAACTATGTTGATTGCCGGCCTGTTGGGGGCTTTATATGTAGATATGACTATGCATGTGTTTGGCTTTTCCTTGTTCTTTGCTTTTCATCCTTCTGTTGTTTCCTTTGCCGCCCTCCCTTGGTTGCCGCCTCCCCAGTCGGACAGTTGCTCTGCAATCTATGGCTGGAGAAGTGCTTGGCCAGTTGGGAGGGCAAGTACTCTAGCTTTGTTGGATTATAGCGAAGTGTTTGGGAAGACGGCCAGCCGGCTGTTCTGACAGCCGGCAAGCGTGGTTGGAGGCCGTCTTTTCGCTATACAAGTTCATTAGTCCTTAGCCGTTTTTCATGTGGGCATCCTTTCTGCCTTGGCTCTTGCTAGTCGGACAGTCGGTTCTTCGAGCTGCGACTTTGAACAAGAGAGGACTCGGGAGCCGGCACACTACTTGTCTGACTTCAGGTAGAACTTTAATATAGCTTAAGGCGGCTAGTCCCCGGGCCGACTAGTCGAACCCGGTGCCAGACAGAAAATCACATGTAATAATACATTCATGGATATGACACTCGTCACTCATAGATAAATGAAGGCAGTCCCTGAGTGCCCCTCGGGGGGCCTGTTGGTTTCGTACTTAATACAAAAGGGTAGCATGATACATACTTCTTTTAACTGTAAAATCTTCTCAGGAGGTTCGCGTTCCATGGTCGCTCCGACTCCTTGCCAGAATCATCCCTCTTGCGTGCTCTAGGTTTTTGCGCGTCGATCAGGTAGTAGGAGTCGTTGCCTAGTGACTTGCTGATGACGAAAGGGCCTTCCCAAGGGGCCGAGAGCTTGTGCTGGCCAGCTGTTCGCTGGATCAGCCGAAGCACATGGTCGCCCTCCTAGAAAGATCTTGGCTTGACCTTGCGATTGTGGTAACGGCGCAACCCCTGCTGGTAGATGGCATACCGGCTGAGTGCTAACAGCCGGCCTTCTTCCAGCAGGTCGACACCGTCTTCTCGCGCTTCCTTGACCTCCGCCTCCGTGTACATGGTGACCCTAGGCGAGTCGAACTCGATGTCGGTTGGGATGACAGCCTCGGCACCATATACAAGGAAGAACGGAGTGAAGCCGATTGACTTGTTAGGGGTAGTACGCAGACTCCAGAGGACAGCCGGCAGCTCATCGAGCCAGCAGCCGGCCGATCGCTCTAGTGGTACGACCAGTCGGGGCTTGATGCCGGAGAGGATGAGTCCGTTTGCTCGCTCGACCTGGCCGTTTGACTGCGGGTGGGCAACGGACGCTAAGTCCAGTCGGATGCCCTGCGTCGCGCAGAAACGTGCCAGTGCTTCTTTGGCAAAGTTTGTGCCGTTGTCAGTGATGATGCTGTGCGGTACGCCGTACCGAGTTGTGATGTCGGTGACGAATGTCACGGCAGTCGGCCCGTTCAGCTTCTTGATCGGCTTCGCTTCGATCCACTTGGTAAACTTGTCCACGGCGACAAGCAGATGTGTCAAGCCGCCGCGGGCTGTCTTGAATGGGCCCACCATGTCCAGTCCCCAGACGGCAAAGGGCCAGGTGAGCGGAATGGTCTTGAGTGCAGAAGCCGGCAGGTGTTGCTTGGAACTGAAGACTTGGCATCCTCTGCAGCTCTTGACTATCTCTTTGGCATTTTCCAAAGCAGTCGTCCAAAAGAAACCGTGGCGGAAAGCTTTGGCCACAAGTGATCTTGAGGCTGCGTGGTGGCCACATTCGCCTTGATGGATATCCTTGAGGATTGCCACACCTTTCTCTGGCTCGACGCAGCGCTGGAAGACTCCAGTGACACTGCGCTTGACAAGCTCTCTGTTTATTATTGCATATGCTCCGGCTCGTCGTTGCACTAGTCTTGCTGAGATCTCATCAGCCGGCAGCTCTCTGTTGACTAGGAATTTGAGGATGGGCTGGGCCCATGATGGAGCTGTGACTTCTTCTACTGTTAGTACGGCCACCAAGACTCGGGTGGGTGGGTCGGGTGGTGTGGAATTGGAGTCGGCCACCACTTCTTGTGTTGCTACAGTCCCCGGGCCGACTGCTGCAGTCCCCGGGCCGGGTTCTGAAGTCCTCGAGCCGGGTGCGACTACGGCAGTCCCCGGGCCGGTTGTCGAAGTCCCCGTGCCGCCTGCGGGGTTCCTCCAGTCGGATCCGGCTGCATCGGGGACAGGCGATACGAAGATAGAGTCCGACTCTGGAGACGGCTTGATGGACGGCTTGAGGAGGCGCTGGAGGGAGACACCGGTTGGTATAGCCTGTCGGGTGGAGCCGATCCATGCCAGGGCATCTGCTTGGTCGTTGTCGGCCCTTGGTACGTGAAGGAACTCGCACCCTTCGAAGTACCACTGACCTGCTGGACAAGGAATCGATAGCTCGCCATGTTTGCATCCTTGGCGTCCTAGTCGCCAGATGACTGCTGGACCACCAAGTCTGAGTCGCCATAACACAGGATCCGGCGTATGCCGAGTTCTTTGGCTAGCCGGAGCCCATGTATGAGCGCCTCGTACTCGGCCATGTTGTTGGAGGCCGCGAAGTGGATTTGCAGCATGTATCTGAGTTTGTCGCCTTTGGGAGAGGTGAGGACGATGCCGGCTCCCAAGCCGGTGCGCATCTTGGACCCGTCGAAGTGCATCCGCCAATGGGTAGAGTCGGGAGCCGGCGGTAGGTACTGGGTCTTGGCCCAGTCGACGAGGAAGTCGGCCAACGCTTGGGACTTGATGGCGGTGCGGGGTTGGTAGAAGATTGTGTACGGTGCCAATGCAATGGCCCATTTGGCCACCCGGCCGGATGCATCCCGGCTGCCTATGATCTCGGCAAGCGGGGCGGTGCACACGACCGTGATGGGATGCTCTTGGAAGTAGGGCTTCAGCTTCTTGGCGGCGAAGTACACCCCATAGCACATCTTCTGGTAATGCGGGTAGTTTTGCTTCGAGCTGGATAGTACTTCGCTTAGATAATACACCGGCCTTTGGACTAGCTGGGCTCGGCCTTCTTCCGGGCGCTGGACCACGACAACTGTACTAACCACTCGGCTAGTCGCGGCAATGTAGAGGAGCATGGGCACCTTCTCAGTCGGTGCCACCAGGACAGGTGGAGTGGTCAGCATCTTCTTCAGCTGATCGAAGGCTTGGTCGGCTTGGTTATTCCACTCGAAGTGAGTGGACTTCTTCTTGAGTCAGTACAGGGGGAGAGCCTTCTCTCCTAGTCGGCTGATAAAGCGGTTTAGGGAGACCAGGCACCTAGTGAACTTCTGCACATCTCGCAATTTGGTGGGAATCTCCATCCTCTCGATGGCTTGATCTTCACAGGGTTGCACTCGATGCCGCGTTCGGAGACCAGAAACCCTAGCAGCTGGCCGGCTGGTACTCCGAACACGCATTTCTTGGGGTTGAGCTTGATGTGGAATCGGCACAAGTTGGCAAATGTTTCTTTGAGGTCCTCCAGCAGGGTGCCGCGCTTCTCTGTCTTCACCACAATGTCGTCTACGTAGACGTGGGCATTTCTGCCGAGTTGCTTGAGGAGGCATTTCTGCATGCAATGCTGAAAAGTGGCACCGGCATTCCTTAAGCCGAATGTCATAGTCAGGTAACAGAAAGCTCCGAATGGTGTGATGAAGGCAGTCTTCAGGCGGTCTGCTGGGTCCAACTTGATTTGATGGTACCCTGAGTAGGCATCCAAAAAACTCAACAGCTCGCATCCGGCCGTGGAGTCTATCACTTGGTCAATCCATGGCAAAGCAAACGGATCTTTGGGGCAGGCCTTGTTGAGGCTGGTGTAGTCTATACACATGCGCCACGTGTTGTTCTTCTTCAATACCAAGACGGGGTTGGCAAGCCATTCTGGAAAAAAATACTTCCATAATAAAGCCAGCAGCGAGGAGACGAGCTATCTCTTCTCCTACGATTCTTTGCTTCTCTTCTGACAGTCGGCGGAGGGGCTGCTTGACCGGCTTCGCGTCGGCTCGGACGTGTAATTTGTGCTCGGCGAAATCCTTCGGGACACCCGGCATGTCCTTTGGGGACCATGCAAAGACGTCTCGATTCTCACGGAGGAAGTCGACGAGCTCGCCTTCCTATTTACTGTCCAGGTTTGCCCCAATGACAGCAAACCTTTCCAGGTTCTCCGGGTCCAGAGGTATCTTCTTCGTCTCCTTGGCCGGCTGGAAGGAGCCCTGCGCATCATAATCTTTGGGGTTGGGGGACCAGGCCGGCTGATTGCCGGCCATGGCCACAACCCGTTCCAGAATCTTCTTCTCTTCTGCCACTACGAGGGACTCGCCCAGCCGACTGCTGGCCATAGCGCACTCGATGGACTTCTTGTAGTCGCCGGCTACAGTGATGATCCCCTTCGAGCTCGGCATCTTCATCTTTAGGTAGGCATAGTGGGGCACATCCATGAACTTGGCCAGAGCAGGTCGGCCAAGCAAAGCATGGTAGGGGCTCTCCAGATCCACTACCTCAAACCAGATCACTTCTCGACGAAAATGATCCTTGTCTCCTGAAGAGAACATCCATCTTGATCTTGCCGATCGGGGAATAAGACAAGCCGGGCATGATGCCATGGAACATGGTCCGGCTTGGCATGAGCTACTTCGCCTTGATGTTCAGCTTCTCCATGGTATCTCGGTACAGTATATTGATACTGCTTCCGCCATCAATCAGGACGCGGGAGAATCGGGCAGCTCGCCTCTCCGTCGCGAGGGTGACATCCAAGACTAGTGCATAGGAGCCAGGGGATGGCATCACCTTTGGGTGGTCGGCCTGGCTCCAGTTGATGGGCTTCTCGGACCAGTGCATGAACTCGGGGGTGCTAGAGGCGACTGCGTTGACCTCTTGGTGCTGACGGCGCCGACTACGCTTGTCTTCAACTTGGCTCGTAAAGACGACGTAGGCGGCGTGCTCTTCAGGGAACTCATCTTGAATGGCTCCGACTGTTGGTCGAGCCGCCGGCTGCTGGGGGGCTGGAGGCGGCGGGCCGGGAGGCGGAGGCGGCACCAGCCCCTCGCCCTTGGAGATTCGCGTGAGCCAGTGGCACTTTCGGGTCGTGTGGTTGGACGGCTTCGCGCCGCTGTGGAACTTGCAGGGGCATCGAGAGTCTGCTCGTAGGAGAAAGCCGGCTGCCAAGCCGGCCTGCCACCCTTCTTCTTGGGAGCGGGCCGCTCTTCGGGCTGCTCATGTTCAACTGTGGCCACTTGCCGACTGGTGGAGGGCGGCATAGGGGCCTTGCGCTTGTGATCGTTTTGGTAGGGGCGCCGATTGGAGTCGCCAGCTGGCGTTTTGGGAGCCGGAGCGATCACCTTCCCATAGGCGTCCACTCGAAGCTCGGTCTTCATAGAGGAGTCGGCCGTGGCGTACTTGTCCGCGATGATTAGCAGTTCGTCGAGGGTAGCCGGCTCGTCGCAGAGGAGTCGGTGCTTGAGGAGGGTGCCCTCTCGGCACCCGGCGGTGAAGTACTCGATGGCCTGAACCTCATGCACCCCCTCGCAGGAGTTGCGGAGCTCGGCCCACCGCGTGAGGTAGTCGCGGGTCGACTCGTTTGGCCCTTGGACGCATAGAGAGAGTTGGCGAGGCTTGGGAGGCCGCTTGTACGTGCTGGTGAAGTTACGGACAAAGACTTCCGTGAAGTCCAGCCAGCTGTTGATGCTGTAGGGCTTGAGGCTATTGAGCCAGGTGCGCGCCGTGCCCTGTAGCATGAGGGGGACATACTTCACGGCTACGCGCCGATTGCCGTTGGCTATGCTGACAGCAGTAGAGTAGTCGATGAGCCAATCTTCCGGCTTCACAGAGCCGTTGTACTTAGGCGTGTCTCTGGGGAGCGAGAACCCTTTGGGGAAGGGCTCGTCGCGGATGCGGGGGCCAAAGCATGGCGGGCCGACATCGTCTTCTTCTTCTAGCACCAGGGACCGAGCCAGGCGGTCGATCCGGTGGCGGGCGTCGTTCTCGCCGACTCCTTCGCTGTGGCCTAGTCGGCCACCAAGAGTCGGATGCGTGACAGGCGGTGGGGTGGGGTATCTGTCCCCACGAGGCGGGGGAGGAGGCGGATTTCCTTGGCGCTCCACCGCTCGAGGGCGGCCTTCCGCGTCGCGCTCGATGGTGATACGAGTCCGGCTGCGGCTAGCAGCCGGCTCCTTGTCTTTCCTCACGCGGGCGCCGCTCGCAGTCGGCGACCAGGATGTCGCTGCGTGCTCCCAGCGCGGGGGAGGACTCTCGGCGCGGGCGCCGGCTTCGTGCCATTCTGCGGCCGCGTTGATCAGGTGCTGGATCCGCCTTGTCATGTAGGGGAGCTCATCGGCTCCCAGCCCATTTAGCACTTCAGCGGCCGCCTGAGCGGCTCGCAGATTCTCGAGCGGGGTGGCGTAGACGGGGCGGTCTGCCCCCAGCATGCTGGCGATAGCCGCGCCGCGCTTCTGGACGAAGCCGGCTCGGCTCGGCCCGCCACGAGGCGGCGTGCCAAAGGCGGCGCGGTCGACTTCGCACTGGTTAGCCTCGGTGAGGCATCTCATGGAGGCTATATTCTGGCCTTCCGGCGATGAGGGCGAGGCGGCGTGCCTCCAAGGTCTCGGCGTCGGCGTCGGCCGGGATGGGGACGGATAAGTCGTGAATCGCCGCTTGCAGGGCGTCGTGGGCGTTCTCGCCCGAGTTGGCGACGTGGCTGATGACCAACACTTTGGTGATAGCGCTGCTGCCGCTGTCAGCTCGAGGGAGAGGGTCGTCGAAGACCACCACGTCGGAGGGGTAGGCGTCAAGCGATGCCGTGTCGGAATCGACAAGCATCGGGTCGGTGGAGCCGACCAACTCCAAGTCTACAGCAGGCTCGCTGGAGACGTGAAGTTGGTGGAGGAGGCTGACGAGGCGGCTCTCGGGGTAGTCCGTGCCCGCGTCGGACGCGGGCTCGTCAGAGATGCGAGTCTCGCCGAGCAGATCGGCGAGGCAGCTCGCTGCGGAGGCGTCGTTGACGCCTTGCAACGCGTCGGGGCAAACGCCATTGGGCGCAGCAGGCTGGCTGCGCTCGCGGGGGAGAAGTAGGGTTTCCGTCCAGAACAGGTCTCCGGACGACGGTGCACCTGGCCCCACGGTGGGCACCAAATGTCGGGTGGTAGGTGCGACATATGCCAACGGGTGGCTTATCATTGTGGGAGCCAGTAAGACGTCGCCGGTGCCTGGAAACGGGATGAGGCGAAGACATGCACGCCGGCGAATCTTACCGAGGTTCGGGGCTCTCCGTGGAGATAACACCCCTAGTCCTGCTCTGCGGGGTCTCCGCATGATCACTAGATCAAAACGAGTAGCTACAAGTGCTCCTTGACCTGTCGGATTCGAGGGAGAAGAAGAGCAAGGCTAGCTCTCCCTTTCCTCCCTATATGGTGTGTGTGTAACTCTATGAGACCGACCCTTTGCATGGGTGCCCCGGGGGGTTTATATAGGCCTACCCCCGGGGGTACAATTGTAATCCGGCTGGGCGCGGGTCCTAGCCGTCAGTGTCTGTGTTCACCGGCTTCTCCGCCGGCCATTGGGGCCCGCCAACTAGTGGGTCCCGCCGGCTGCTGGCCTCTTGGTCGACAGGCCGGCCCCACCGCTTGGGGATCTTGTCGGCGGCTGGTTACTGTTGCCTTGCCCCTGATGACGAGGGCTTTGTCGAGGTAAGCGTGGCTATAGTGTGCCGCCTTGTGGGCCCTCACTGTAGCCTTACCTCGTCTTGTCTCCTTAATGTGGCACATGTTTCGAGGGAGGGGTAGCCGGCTCCCAGGGGCCAGCTACGCCCCTGGCCGACTGGGGGAGGCCGGGCCGCCTTCGTGCATCTCTCTGGCTAAAGGGGCCCGCCGCCCGCGGGCCGTACTGGCGTCCGTCGTGATTGTCGTTGAGGCCAACATGGCTACAGTGCTGAGCCGGACGGGAGATGGCTGACCCGTACGGCGTTCTGTGGCCATGCCTGCTTCGGGATTCGGGGGTAGTGGGCCGTACTGCGACCACGCCCCATCTTGTCACCGTTATGTGGACATAGTCTTGGTGGGTGCAATCTTGGCCGGCTTCTTGGAGTCGGCGTTCTGCATGGCCGGCTTTTGGGAGTCGGCGTTCTTCATGGCCGGCTTTTGGCAGTCGGTCCATTTGGAGCCGGCTTCCTGGAGTCGGCCATCTCGTAGCTATCTTGGTGGAGGTTTCTGGGAATGGGTCGCCTTCTGAGAGCCGGTCCCTGGGATAGCCGGCCGGGGGAAGGCGGCCCTGTGCTTCGAATGCTTGAGGCTCAAATGTCCTGATAATTTCCTGAGAAGCCAGGGGGAGTCGGTTAGGCTACCAGTGGCTATTTACTCCGACAAAAATGAAAGACTAACAAGGGCACCGGTGCGAGTCAGCCGACACCGAGTACGATCCGTGCTCAGGACGGGCCACCTTCACCTAAGGATATCTCGAGGAGGGTGCATGTGGCGGGTAGGGCGATGCTACCGACAAATATGCTCAATGTTGCAACCGGTGCTATGCGGAGTCTGCATGACAGTGTTCTTTCTTTGGAGAAGCGGCGTCTCAGAGAGAAGGATGTGGCGTACCCGGTTTTCGTGGCCAAGGTGCCAGAGGACAAGGGCTTTGTGGATAGCGCCGTCGGTGGTACGATCTTCCTGCGGTTTGATGACATCTTTGCTATGTTTAACCTTCATCCGTTGCACTACACCTTCGTTCGGCTGTTTTCGCTGAGTATGGAGATGCGGATCATTAGAGACAAGACCCCGGACATTGTGATAGTCGACCCCTTCTACATGCGTGCCAAGATCTTGGGCAGTGCTGGGGACCGGCAAGTCGCGAGTTCACACCTCGAAGGTGTCATTCTGGCAAACCCAGATAAGGATAACTTCCTCGTGCCTTACTTTCCCGAGTAAGTCATCCCCTAACCGCCCCGTAACGTATGATTTCTTAGATTTCGATCGTTCTTTTTTTTCTAACATTCCGTGTTCTGTGCAGTGACACACATTGCACACTCATCCTCTTAAGCCCGAAATATTCCATGGCCACGTATTTCGACCCGGACCGTGACTCCAAGATAGACTACACAAATATCAAGAAAGTTCTTGATGATGCTCTCCCCGGCTACGCCGCATCTAGAGGCACCTTTAAGAGGCCAGCTCGTAGGTACGGCAGGCACGTGTTCACCCACAATACGACGTTCCCCTGCGTCAAGCAGCCGCCTGGCGGTCACAAGGATGCCTACTACGCCCTCCACCACATGCGGGCGATCGTACGGGACCATAATCACCTTCTGCTACCAAATAATCTCAAAGATTGGGCCGCAAGCTTGGCGGCAATCCAGGACGCGGAAATCCGACAAGAATTCTTTCGCATCCAGTCGGAGTTTGCAGAAATCATCCATCAAGATGTCCTTCGTACCTCGGGGCAGTTCTACCTCAAATATCAACCGTCCAACAGTGAGATAGACACAACGCTACAAATGCAGGCTAACAACGCCCGCGACTTCATGACCATCACGAAAGACGGCGGCTTCATCCACGCTCCGGTCCCATGAGTCGAGTCGAAAGTAGTGATGCTATGTGTAGTTCTGAAACATCGATTAGCTCATGTTGTAATTAAACTTTAATGAACTTGTATGTCTCTTTGGTTTGGACAGTCATTCAACTTAGATGTAATCGATGCTATTTATTAGTAGGACCATGAATCATGCTATTAATGTCTTCCTTTTCTCTTCCGATCCTTTTGTTGCATACTTATATATTGCTTATGTATTGTCTGTTGTTTGGCTAGTGCATAGAGATGCCGTCGTATGTCGTGTACAAGGGTAAGGTTCCCGGAGTCTATGATGACTGGGAGGAGTGTCGGAGACAGGTTCACCGTTTCAGCGGTAACAGTTACAAAGGGTACACCACTAGGGTGGAGGCGGAATCTAGATACGCGCGCTATCTAGCGGGAGAGAGGAGGGAGCGTTGGAGGAACCGAATGAAGACCAGTTTCATCGCGATGATGCTCATCGTGATGACCGCAGCTCACTTCTATGTGATGGTAGTTTAGATGATCGATATCGACTTGTAATGTGAAGACAAACTCGCTACTCGCGGTCTCGAGACTTGTAATGTTCTATCTTTGTTCGGTCTTTTGAATTCGGAGACTAATATGATGAATTGTATTCGGAGACTAATCTTCTATTGTATTCGATGAATCTGCTGTTGCTGTGTGGTGCTGTGTATATTCTGTCCAATAATATATTTTGTAACATGTGCAAATATCAGAAAAGAAAAAAAAATTAATCCCTAATATTCATACTAATGGCGCATCACCCCAACGTGCGCCATTAGTATGCCAAAGGATACTAATGGCGCATCACCCCACAGTGCGCCATTAGTATGGCAAAGCACATGTGTAAATATCGCCCCCTGGGAGGCACACTAATGGCGCATGTTGGTCTATACTAATGGCGCACGGCGTGATGCGCCATTAGTATACCAGATACTAATGGCGCACCAGTGGTGCGCCATTAGTATTTAATACTAGTGGCTTGGTACTAGTGGCGCACCAGTAGTGTGCCATTAGTAGGCAAAACTGGTGCGCCACTAGTAGGCCTTTTCCTAGTAGTGAGCATACTTGACGAAAAATCGTTGTGGTTTTGATGCGTAGGTAAGAACGGTTCTTGCTAGAAGCCTGTAGCAGCCACGTAAAACTTGCAACAACAAAGTAGAGGACGTCTAACTTGTTTTTGCTGGGCTTGCTGTGATGTGATATGGTCAACATGTGATGATATATAAATTGTTGTATGAGATGATCATGTTTTGTTAAAGTTATCGGCAACTGGCAGGAGCCTTATGGTTGTCGCTTTATTGTATGAAATGCAATCGCCATGTAATTGCTTTACTTTATCACTAAGCGGTAGCGATAGTCGTAGAAGCAATAGTTGGCGAGACGACAACGATGCTACGATGGAGATCAAGGTGTCAAGCCGGTGACGATGGTGATCATCACGGTGCTTTGGAGATGGAGATCAAAGGCACAAGATGATGATGGCCATATCATATCACTTATTTTGATTGCATGTGATGTTTATCCTTTATGCATCTTATTTTGCTTAGTACGGCGGTAACATTATAAGATGGCCTCTCACTAAATTTCAAGGTACAAGTGTTCTCCCTGAGTATGCACCGTTGCTACAGTTCATCGTGCCGAGACACCACGTGATGATCGGGTGTGATAAGCTCTACGTTTACATACAACGGGTGCAAGCCAATTTTGCATGCGCAGAATACTCGATTTAAACTTGACGAGCCTAGGATATGCAGATATGGCCTCGGAACACTGAGACTGAAAGGTCGAGCGTGAATCATATAGTAGATATGATCAACATAGTGATGTTCACCATTGAAAGCTACTCCATCTCACGTGATGATCGGACATGGTTTAGTTGATATGGATCACATGATCATTTAGATGACTAGAGGGATGTCTATCTAAGTGGGAGTTCTTAAGTAATATGATCAATTGAACTTTAATTTATCATGAACTTAGTACCTGATAGTATTTTGCATGTCTATGTTGTTGTAGATCAATGGCCCGTGCTACTATTCCTTTGAATTTTAATGCGTTCCTAGAAAAGCTAAGTTGAAAGATGATGGTAGCAACTACACGGACAAGGTCCGTAACTTGAGGACTATCCTCATTGCTGCACAGAAGAATTACATCCTGGAAGCACCGCTAGGTGCAAAACCTGCTGCAGGAGCAACACCGGACGTTATGAATGTCTGGCAGAGCAAAGCTAATGACTACTCGATAGTTCAGTGTGCCATGCTTTACGGCTTAGAATCGGGACTTCAACGACGTTTTGAACGTCATGGAGCATATGAGATGTTCCAGGAGTTGAAGTTAATATTTCAAGCAAATACCCGGATTGAGAGATATGAAGTCTCCAATAAGTTCTACAGCTGCAAGATGGAGAAGAATAGTTCTGTCAGTGAACATATACTCAGAATGTCTGGGTACCACAACCACTTGACTCAACTGGGAGTTAATCTTCCTGATGATAATGTCATTGACAGAGTTCTTCAATCACTGCCACCAAGCTACAAAAGCTTCGTGATGAACTATAGTATGCAAGGGATGGATAAGACAATTCCCGAGCTCTTCACGATGCTAAAAGCTGCGGAGGTAGAAATCAAGAAGGAGCATCAAGTTTTGATGGTTAACAAGACCACTAGTTTCAAGAAAAAGGGCAAAGGGAAGAAGGGGAACTTCAAGAAGAACGACAAGCAAGTTGCTGCTCAAGTGAAGAAGCCCAAGTCTGGACCTAAGCCTGAGACTGAGTGCTTCTACTGCAAAGGAACTGGTCACTGGAAGCGGAACTGCCCCAAGTATTTGGCGGATAAGAAGGATGGCAAAGTGAAAGATATATTTGATATACATGATATTGATGTGTACCTTACTAATGCTCGTAGTAGCGCCTAGGTATTTGATACTGGTTCTGTTGCTCATATTTGCAACTCGAAACAGGGGCTACGGATTAAACGAAGATTGGCTAAGGACGAGGTGACGATGCGCGTGGGAAATGGTTCCAAAGTCGATGTGATCGTCGTCGGCACGCTACCTCTACATCTACCTTCGGGATTAGTTTTAGACATAAATAATTGTTATTTCGTGCTAGCGTTGAGCATGAACATTATATCTGGATCTTATTTGATGTGAGACGGTTATTCATTTTTGTTCTATTAATATGAGTAATATCTTTTATGGTCATACACCCTTGATGAGTGGTCTATTTTTGTTGAATCTCGACAGTAGTGATACACATATTCATAATATTGAAGCAAAAAGATGCAAAGTTAATAATGATAGTGCAACTTATTTGTGGCACTGCCGTTTAGGTCATATTGGTGTAAAGCGCATGAAGAAACTCCATGCTGATGGGCTTTTGGAATCACTTGATTATGAATCACTTGATGCTTGCGAACCATGCCTCATGGGCAAGATGACTAAGACTCTGTTCTCCAGAATAATGGAGTGAGAAACATACTTGTTAGAAATAATACATACTGATGTATGCGGTCCGATGAGTGTTCAGGCTCGCGGCGGGTATCGTTATTTTCTGACCTTCATAGATGATTTGAGCAGATATGGATATATCTACTTGATGAAACATAAGTCTGAAACATTTGAAAAGTTCAGAGAATTTCAGAGTGAAGTGGAAAATCATCATAACAAGAAAATAAAGTTTATACGATTTGATCGTGGAGGTGAATATTTAAGTTACGAATTTGGCCTTCATTTGAAACAATGCGGAATAGTTTCGCAACTCATGCCACCCGGAACACCACAGCGTAATGGTGTGTCCGAACATCGTAACCGCACTTTATTAGATATGGTGCGATCTATGATGTCTCTTACTGATTTACCTCTATCGTTTTGTGGTTACGCTTTAGAGACGGTTGCATTCACGTTAAATAGGGCACCATCTAAATCCGTTGAGACGACACCATATGAACTGTGGTTTGGCAATAAACCCAAGTTGCCATTTCTTAAAGTTTGTGGCTGCGATGCTTATGTGAAAAAGCTTCAACCTGATAAGCTCGAACCCAAATCGGAGAAATGTGTCTTCGTAGGATACCCAAAGGAAACTGTTGGGTACACCTTCTATCACAGATCCGAAGGCAAAATATTCATTGCTAAGAATGGATCCTTTCTAGAGAAGGAGTTTATCTCGAAAGAAGTGAGTGGGAGGAAAGTAGAACTTGATGAGGTAATTGTACCTGCTCCCTTATTGGAAAGTAGTTCATCACAGAAATCGGTTCCAGTGATTCCTACACCAATTAGTGAGGAAGCTAATGACGATGATCATGAAACCTCAGATCAAGTTACTACAGAACCTCGTAGGTCAACCAGAGTAAGATCTGCACAAGAGTGGTATGGTAATCCTATTCTGGAGGTCATGTTACTTGACCATGATGAACCTACGAACTATGAGGAAGCGATGATGAGCCCAGATTCCACGAAATGGCTTGAGGCCATGAAATCTCATATGGGATCCATGTATGAGAACAAAGTGTGGACTTTGGTTGACTTGCCCGATGATCGACAAGCCATAGAGAATAAATGGATCTTCAAGAAGAAGACTAACGCTGACGGTAATGTTACTGTCTACAATGCTCAACTTGTTGCGAAAGGTTTTCAACAAGTTCAAGGAGTTGACTACGATGAGACCTTCTCACCCGTAGCGATGCTTAAGTCTATCCAAATCATGTTAGCAATTGCCGCATTTTATGATTATGAAATTTGGCAAATGGATGTCAGAACTGCATTCCTTAATGGATATCTTAAAGAAGAGTTGTATATGATGCAACCAGAAGGTTTTGTCGATCCGAAAGGTGCTAACAAAGTGTGCAAGCTCCAGCAATCCATTTATGGACTGGTGCAAGCCTCTCGGAGTTGGAATATACGCTTTGATAGTGTGATCAAAGCATATGGTTTTACACAGACTTTTGGAGAAGCCTGCATTTACAAGAATTGAGTGGGAGCTCTGTAGCATTTCTGATATTATATGTAGATGACATATTGTTGATCGGAAATGATAGTGAATTTCTGGATAGCATAAAAGGATACTTGAATAGGAATTTTTCAATGAAAGACCTCGGTGAAGCTGCTTATATATTGGGCATCAAGATCTATAGAGATAGATCAAGACGCTTAATTGGACTTTCACAAAGCACATACCTTGATAAAGTTTTGAAGAAGTTCAAAATGGATCAAGCAAAGAAAGGGTTCTTGCCTGTGTTACAAGGTGTGAAGTTGAGTCAAACTCAATGCCCGACCACTTCAGAAGATAGAGAGAAAATGAAAGTCATTCCCTATGCTTCCGCCATAGGTTCTATCATGTATGCAATGCTGTGTACCAGACCTGATGTGTGCCTTGCTATTAGTTTAGCAGGGAGGTACCAAAGTAATCCAGGAGTGGATCACAGGACAGCGGTCAAGAACATCCTGAAATACCTGAAAAGGACTAAGGATATGTTTCTCGTTTATGGAGGTGACAAAGAGCTTCTCATAAATGGTTACGTCGATGCAAGCTTTGACACTGATCTGGATGACTCTAAGTCACAAACCGGATACGTATTTATATTAAATGGTGGAGCTGTCAGTTGGTGCAGTTCCAAGCAAAGCGTCGTGGCGGGATCTACGCGTGAAGAGGAGTACATAGCTGCTTCGAAAGCACCAAATGAAGGAGTTTGCATGAAGGATTTCATATCCGATCTAGGTGTCATACCTAGTGCATCGGGTCCAACGAAAATCTTTTGTGAAAATACTGGAGCAATAGCCTTGGTGAAGGAATCCAGATTTCACAAGAGAACCAAACACATCAAGAGACGCTTCAATTCCATCCGTGATCAAGTCAAGTAGGGAGACATAGAGATTTGCAAAGTACATACGGATCTGAATACTGCAGACCCGTTGACTAAGCCTCTCTCACGAGTAAAACATGATCAACACCAAGACTCCATGGGTGTTAGAATCATTACTATGTAATCTAGATTGTTGACTCTAGTGCAAGTGGGAGACTTAAGGTAATATGCCCTAGAGGCAATAAGAAAGTTGTTATTTATATTTCCTTATATCATGATAAATGTTTATTATTCATGCTAGAATTGTATTAACCAGAAACTTAGTACATGTGTGAATACATAGACAAACATAGTGTCCCCAGTATGCCTCAACTTGACTAGCTCGTTAATCAAAGATGGTTAAGTTTCCTAGCCATATACATGTGTTGTCATTTAATGAACGGTATCACATCATTAGAGAATGATGTGATGGACAAGACCCATCCGTTAGCTTAGCACTATGATTGTTTAGTTTATTGCTATTGCTTTCTTCATGACTAATACATGTTCCTATGACTATGAGATTATGCAACTCCCGAATACCGGAGGAACACTTAGTGTGCTATCAAACGTCACAACGTAACAGGGTGATTATAAAGATGCTCTACAGGTGTCTCCGATGGTGTTTGTTGAGTTGGCATAGATCGCGATTAGGATTTGTCACTCCGTGTTTCAGAGAGGTATCTCTGGGCCCTCTCGGAAATGCACATCACTATAAGCCTTGCAAGCAATGTGACTAATGAGTTAGTTCCGGGATGATGCATTACGGAACAAGTAAAGATACTTGCCGGTAACGAGATTGAAATAGGTATGATGATACCGACGATCGAATCTCGGGCAAGTAACATACCGATGACAAAGGGAACAACGTATGTTGTTATGCGGTTTGACCGATAAAGATCTTCGTAGAATATGTAGGAGCCAATATAAGCATCCAGGTTCTGCTATTGGTTATTGACCGGAGATATGTCTCGGTCATGTCTACATAGTTCTCGAACCTGTAGGGTCTGCACGCTTAACGTTCGATGACGATTTGTATTATGAGTTATGTGATTGGATGACCGAAGTTTTTTAGGAGTCCCGGATGAGATCACGGACATGACGAGGAGTCTCGAAATGGTCGAGACATAAAGATTGATATATTGGACGATGTTATTCGGTCACCGGAAGAGTTCCGAGAGGTACCGGATAATTATCGGAGCGTCGGAGGGTTATCGGAACCCCCGGGGGAACTAATGGGCCTTGATGGGCCTTAATGGGGAGAGAGGAGTGGCCACAAGGGGCTGGCCGTGCCCCCCCCCCTTGGGTCCGAATTGGACTAGGGGAAGGTGGCGGCGCCCCCCTTTCCTTCCCTTCCTCCTCTCCCTTCCTTCTTCCCCCTTTCCTCCAGGTGGAATCCTACTAGGACTTGGAGTCCTAGTAGGACTCCCTCCTTCTGGCACGCCCTACAGGGCCGGCCGGCCTCCCCCTCCCCTCCTTTATATACGGGGGCAGGGGGCACCCGAGAACACACTAGTTTCTCTTAACCGTGTGCGGTGCCCCGCTCCACGGTTACACACCTCGATCATATCGTCGTAGTGCTTAGGCGAAGCCTTGCGCCAGTAACTTCATCATCACCTTGGCCACGCCGTCGTGCTGATGGAACTCTCCCTCGGCCTCAACTAGATCAGGAGCTCGAGGTACGTCATTGAGTTGAACGTGTGCTGAACGCGGAGGTGCCGTACATTCGGTGCTTGGATCGGTTGGATCGCGAAGACGTTCGAGTACATCTACCGCGTTACTAAATGCTTCCGCTTTCGGTCTATGCAGGTACATGGACACACTCTCCCCGCTTGTTGCTATGCATCTCCAAGATAGATCTACCGTGATCGTAGGATTTTTTTTGAAATACTGCGTTCCCCAACAAAATCGTTCCTCAAGATCCACTCCTTGAGTAAAACCCAGAAAAGCATGCTTTACGGCGGGTTGAACCTTGGCGAGTCGTGCACGCTGAGCCATCTCGACGATGTTGGTGCAGGTGTCCGAGTCAGGCTCCGACTCACCGATCTTGCCGATGAAGACGTGGATTCCGCCGAAGGGGACCCGCTATATATCCGTACTCGACTGAACCGGCCTCGGGGCCCCAGCCAGCATCATCGATGTAGAGCTTGCCGCGGCGACTCTTGGTCATCCGGCTAATGGCAAATCCCTTGATCCCTGCAAAGTTGCCCTTCAAGAACTCAAAACCACCATGCGCTGGCCCCACGGTGGGCGCCAACTGTCGTGGACTTAACACGGCAAATGCCCTAGCAAAAGGACTTAGGTGTGGAGCCATCACAGCTAGGTTAGCTTGAAGGGGTTAAACGAGACAAAGGACACAGAGAGTTTACCCAGGTTCGGCCCCTCTCAACGAGGTAAAAGCCTACTCCTGCTTTAGGTTGTATTGCTTGGGTTTCGATTACCAGGGAGCGAATACGCTTGACCTAGTTCTCGATGAGTTGTTTCTTCAGTTAACCCGCCGCCGGGCCACCCCTTTATATACAGGTTGATGCCCGGCGGCTTACAGAGTCCCGGCCGGCCCATACAAAAGGTGTCCGGCTCAGTATCTAATTAAGCTTACCTTACAGTGCAAGTTAAACATATGGCAGCTCACACCCGTCGGCATCAAGTCGTCGCCGAGTCTTGGACCTTCAATAAGCTTGCTCTATGAACCGCCATCTTCATATCTTCTTGGGCTTCTTCTTCTTAAGCCGCCAGGGGCATGACCCGGCCCCTCCTGGGCGGGTCATACCCAGTAGTTATATCCCCAACAGATACCGATGCTTTTTGTGATTTTAGCACTAAATATGGACTTGGCTCTGAGATAGTAGCTTCTTTCTGTGAATCATTTGCTACTCAGGTTGATCTCCCTAAGGAGAAGTGGTTTAAATATTATCCCCCCATTGAAGTTAAAGTGGTAGAACCTATTAAAGTTGAAGAAGAAACCATTACCTATAATGTTGATCCTATTGTTCCTAGTGCTTATATTGACAAACCACCCTTTCCTGTCAGAATAAAGGATCATGCTAAAGCTTCAAGTATGGTTCATAAGAGTTATACTAGAACACCTACACCCCCTGAACAAATTAAAGTTGAGCCTAGTATTACTATGGTTAAAGATCTGTTGGTCGATAATATCGATGGGCACGTTATTTATTTCTGTGGTGAAGCTGCTATGATTGCTAAACCCGATACTAAAGATAAACATAGACCTATTGTTGTCATGCCTGTTGTTTCCGTTAAAACTGGAGATCATTGTTATCATGGCTTATGTGATGTGGGTGCTAGTGTGAGTGCAATTCCTTATACCTTGTACCAAGAAATTATATATGAATGGTATTGCACCTGCCGAGATAGAAGATATTGATGTTACTATTAAGATTGCCAATAGAGATACTATATCACCAATTGGGATTGTTAGAGATGTTGAAGTCTTGTGTGGGAAAATAAAATACCCTACTTATTTTCTTGTTCTTGCTTCCCCACAAGATGATTTTTGTCCCATTATATTTGGTAGACCTTTCTTGAATACTGTTAATGCTAAGATAGACTGCGAGAAAGATATTGTTACTATTGGTTTAGGGGATATGTCTCATGATTTTAATTTATCTAAATTTCGTAGACAACCCCATGATAAAGAATGCCTAGTAAGGATGAAATTATTGGTCTTGCTTCTATTGCCATGCCTCCAACTGATCCTTTAGAACAATATTTGCTAGACCATGAAAATGACATGTTTATGAATGAAAGAAGGGAAATAGATGAACTATTCTTTAATTAAGGGCCTATTTTGAAACACAATTTGCCTGTTGAAATCCTTGGGGATCCTCCTCCACCCAAGGGTGATCCCGTGTTTGAGCTTAAACAATTACCTGATACTCTGAAATATGCTTATCTCGATGAAAAGAAGATATATCATGTTATTATTAGTGCTAACCTTACAGAGCATGAAGAAAATAAATTATTGAAAACTATGAAGAAGCACCGTGCCGCTATTGGATATACTCTTGATGATCTTATGGGCATTAGTCCCACTCTATGTCAGCACAAAATTAAATTGGAGCTTGATGCTAAACCAGTTGTTGATCACCAACGACGGTTAAATACAAAGATGAAAGAAGTGGTAAGAAATGAAATACTAAAGCTTCTGGAGGCAGGTATAATTTATCCTATTGCTGATAGTAAATGGGTAAGTCATGTTCATTGTGTCCCTAAGAAGGGAGGTATTACTGTTGTTCCTAATGACAAGAATGAATTAATTCCACAAAGAATTGTTACAGGTTATAAAATGGTAATTGATTTCCGCAAATTGAACAAAGCTACTAGAAAAGATCATTACCCTCTACCTTTTATTGAGCAAATTCTAGAAAGACTATCCAAACATACACATTTTTGCATTCTAGATGGTTATTCTGGTTTTTCTCAAGTACTTGTGTCAAAAGATGATCAGGAGAAGACCACTTTCACTTGCCCTTTCAGTACCTTTGCTTATAGATGTATGACTTTTGGTTTATGCAATGCACCTGCTACCTTTCAAAGATGTATAACTGCTATATTCTCTGATTTTTGTGAAAAGATTGTTGAGGTTTTCATGGATGATTTCTCCATTTACGGAACTTCTTTTGATGATTGCCTAAGCAACCTTGATCGAGTTTTACAGAGATGTGAAGAAACTAATCTTGTCTTGAATTGGGAGAAGTGCCACTTTATGGTTAATGAAGGTATTGTCTTGGGGCATAAAATTTCTGAAAGAGGTATTGAAGTTGATAAAGCTAAAGTAGATGTTATTGAAAAGATCCCGTTTCCTAAAGATATCAAAGGTATAAGAAGTTTCCTTGGTCATGCTGGTTTCTATAGAAGGTTTATTAAAGACTTCTCTAAAATTTCTAGGCCTCTCACTAATCTCTTGCAAAAAGATCTTCCTTTTGTTTTTGATGATGATTGTGTAGAAGCTAGAATTTGAAATACTTAAGAAAGCCTTGATTTCTGCACCTATTGTTCAATCGCCTGATTGGAATTTACCCTTTGAAATTATGTGTGATGCTAGTGATTATGCTGTTGGTGTTGTTCTAGGACAAAGAGTTGATAAGAAATTGAATGTTATTCATTATGCTAGTAAAACTCTAGACAGTGCCCAGCGAAATTATGCTACTACTGAAAAAGAATTTTTAGCAGTTGTTTTTTGCTTGTGATAAGTTCATATTGTTGATTCCAAAGTAACTGTTCACACTGATCATGCTGATATAAAATATCTTATGGAAAAGAAAGATGATATAAAATATCTTACAAGAATTTGATTTGCATATTATTGATAGAAAGGGAGCTGAGAACCCCGTTGCAGACAACTTGTCCAGGTTAGAAAATGTTCTTTATGACCCACTGCCTATTGATGATAGCTTTCCTGATGAACAATTAGCTGTCATAAATGCTTCTCGTAATACTCCTTGGTATGCTGATTATGCTAATTACATTGTTGCTAAATTTATACCACCTAGTTTCACATACCAACAAAAGAAAAAGTTTTTCTATGATTTAAGACACTACTTTTGGGATGACCCACACCTTTATAAAGGAGTAGATGGTGTTATTAGACGTTGTGTGCCTGAGCATGAACAGGAACATATCCTACGCAAGTGCCACTCCGAGGCTTACAGAGGACACCACGATGGAGATAGAACTGCACATAAGGTATTACAATCTGGTTTTTATTGGCCTACTCTCTTCAAGGATGCTCGTATGTTTGTCTTGTCTTGTGATGAATGTCAAAGAATTGGTAATACTAGTAGACGTCAGGAAATGCCTATGAATTATTCACTTGTTATTGAACCATTTGATGTTTGGGGCTTTGATTATATGGGACCTTTTCATTCCTCTAATGGGTATACACATATCTTAGTTGTTGTTGATTACTTTACTAAGTGGGTAGAAGTTATACCAACTAGTAGTGCTGGTCATAACACTTCTATTAAGATGCTTAAAGAAGTTATTTTTCTGAGGTTTGGAGTCCCTAGATATTTAGTGACTGATGGTGGTTCACATTTTATTCATGGTGCTTTTCGTAAATTGCTTGCTAAATATGACGTTAACCATAGAATTGCATCTCCATATCATCCTCGGTCTAGTAGTCAAGTAGAATTGAGCAATAGAGAGATTAAATTGATTTTGCAAAAGGCTGTTAACAGATCTAGAAAGAATTGGTCTAAGAAACTTGATGATGCATTATGGGCTTATAGAACTGCTTATAAGAATCCTATGGGAATGTCTCTGTATAGAATGTCTCTGTATAAACTTGATGGAAAAGCATGTCACTTACCTCTCGAACTAGAACATAAAGCTTATTGCGCAATCAAAGAGCTCAACTATGATTTCAAACTTGCCGGTGAGAAGAGGTTATTTGACATTAGCTCACTTGATGAATGGAGAACCCAAGCCTATGAGATGCCATGTTTTTTAAAGAAACAGTTAAAAGATGGCATGGCAAAATGATACAAAAGCGTGAGTTCAATGTAGGTGATCGTGTTTTCCTATACAACTCTCGTTTAAGATTTTTTGCAGGAAAGCTTCTCTCTAAATGGGAAGGTCCTTACATTATCGAGGAGGTCTATAGTTCCGGTGCCATCAAAATCAACAACGCCGAAGGCACAAACCCGAAGGTGGTAAACGGTCAAAGAATCAAACATTATATCTCAGGTAATCCCATAAATGTTGAGACCAATATAATTGACACCGTAACACCGAAGGAGTACATAAGGGAAACTTTCCATAACGTTTCAGACTCCGAAAAGGAATATGTATGTGGTACGGTAAGTAAACCGGCTCCAAAACTGTTCTAATAGCAAATTTTCTCTGTTTTGGAATATTAAAAAAATAGGAAAATTAAAAGTAGTCCGAAAGAGACACGAGGCGACCACAAGGGTGGAGGGCGCGCCCTACCCCCTGGGCACGCCCCCGACCTTGTGGCCACCTCGTGTGCCCTCTGGACTCCGTTTTCTTGCACAATACTTCTTTTGGTCGGTAAAAATTCATTATATAATCTCCCGAAGGTTCTGACCACTGTACCACGACAATATCTCCTGTTTTGTTTCGAGCTGTTTTTCTGACAGATCTAGATCACTAGGACGTCTCCAAGCGCCCCCAAGGACAAGTTTTTCGAGAAGGTCATCAACCCTTACCTCGTGGAGGTGCTGCAACACCCTCAAACCATTGAGATGCGTGAGGGGGTGCTGCACATCCGCGATGTTGAGGGCCCGAAGAGGACCGGAAGCGTGGAGACAAGACTCGAAGCAATTGAGCAGCAAGTTTTCAAGTGCCAAGGGATGGTGGAACATGGACTCAACGCCAATCACATGATGATCATGGAGTTCACCAACAATCACAAGCTGGATGCCAAGAACATTGGGGAGGCCATCTTCAAGCTTCATGAGAAAATCGAGCACCTCCAAGCCCAGATGTATGACCTGCAAAACCAAGACTGTGAGTATGAATATAGATTCAAGAGGATGAGTTTGGCTGCAGATTTGAGGATCCCGGAGACTCGTTCATCCTTCTACGATGGTGAGCCTATGCCCTGGAAGATGGATGACAAGCCTACATCATCAACAACTCCATCATCACCACCTCCGAAGAAAGAGACATAAATACATGGGTATGGGCACTCCCCTTGGCAACTGCCAAGCTTGGGGGAGGTGCCCCGGTATCGTATCACCATCACATCTTTACCTTTATCATTTTTCTTAGTTCGATCCTTTTGGTTATATCTTGACCTAGTAGAATAAAGTTTTTAGTATGATCTAGCATTGAGTTTTGTTTCGATCTCTATCTATGTAATCAACTTCGTGAGTTATATAATAAAGAGTAGCTTTGAGTTGAGGGCTTTGCTTTCTTGCTATGATCTTGAGGGAATTAAATAAATAAAAGAATAAAAAGAAGTAAAAGATCATATATTGATCTTATGGAGAGTAATGACTTCACATATGAAGAGTATGATGAATAAAAGTTGTTGAGAGTTGACAAACATAGTTTTGGTCATTGTTGCAATTAATAGGAAGTTGGATCGAGAAGAGGTGTCTAGAGGGGGGGGTGAATAGACTCTAAGAAGAAAAGTAGCAGTTTTTCATTTCCTTAAGTTGATGAGGAGTTTTGGCACAAGTTTAACCATTCACAATACATATCAAGCAAGCATGACAAGAGTATATGAGCAGTGGAAAGTAAAGCATGCAAGTTGCAAGAATGTAAAGGGATGGGATTGGAGTGTGCAAACGCAATTTGGAGACACGGAGATTTTTTATCCGTGGTTCCGATAGGTGGTGCTATCGTACATCCACATTGATGGAGACTTCAACCCACGAAGGGTAACAGTTGCGCGGGTCCACGGAGGGCTCCACCCACGAAGGGTCCACGAAGAAGCAACCTTGTCTATCCCACCATGGCCGTCGCCCATGAAGGACTTGCCTCACTCCGGTAGATCTTCATGAAGTAGGAGATCTCCTTGCCCTTACAAACTCCTTGGTTCAACTCCACAATCTTGACGGAGGCTCCCAAGTGACACCTAGCCAATCTAGGAGACACCACTCTCCAAGAGGTATGAAATGGCGTGTTGATGATGAACTCCTTGCTCTTGTGCTTGAAATGATAGTCTTCCCAACACTCAACTCTCTCTCATAGGATCGGATTTGGTGGAAAGATGATTTGAGTGGAAAGCAACTTGGGGAAGGCTAGAGATCAAGATTTATGTGGTTGGAATGGAATATCTTGACCTCAACACAAGTGTAGGTGGTTCTCTCTCAGAAAATGTATGTTGGAAGTGTAGGCATGTTCTGATGGCTCTCTCCACGAATGAAGAGTTGGTGGAGGGGTATATATAGCCTCCACACAAAATCTAACCGTTACACATAATGTACCAAACTCGGTGGGACCGAATCGTGAAACTCGGTCAGACCGATTTTGTTCATAATGTGACCGTTAGGCATTTCGGTGGGACCGATATAACCAACTCGGTAGGACCGATGTGCTAGGGTTAGGGTAAAGCCTGAACTCGGTTTGACCGATTACACAAACTGGGACCGATTTGGGTAAAAAGAAAAACAGAGAGTTGGCCAAGCAAACTCGGCGGGACCGATTGCATATCTCAGTGGGACCGAAATTATTGCAATAGGCAACAGAGATTTTGCAAGCCCATCTCGGTGAGACCGAGATCCCATCGATGAGACTGAACCGATTAGGGTTTCTAGCAGTGGCTATGTCAACTGAACTCGGTGGCGCCGGATAGAAAGTTTTGGTGGGGCCGAGTTTGACTTTTGGTTTGGGACATATGTGGATGTGAGAAAGTAGTTGAGGGTTTTTGGAGCATATCACTAAGCACTTTGAGCAAGCAAGCCATTAAGCAACACCTCATCCCCTCTTAATAGTATTGGCTTTCCTATGGACTCAATGTGATCTTGGACCACTAAAATAGAAAATGTAGAGTCCTGAGCTTTGAGCTTGAGCCAATCCTTTGTCCTCAGCATCTTGAAGGGGTTCCACATCCTCTAGTCCATGCCACTCCATTTTTGAACTTATCTGAAACATACTAGGTAGAAGCATTAGTCCAACAAGAGATATGTTGACATTAATTACAAAAATCACCCAGGGAGCACTTGTGCTTTCAGTCTCCCCCTTTTTGGTAATTGATGACAACATACATCAAAGCTTTAGATAAAGATATAGAGAATAACAAGTAAAGCTTTGGAAAGACATGTAACATGCATAGGCCCCCCCCTACATGTATGCAAACATGTAAATATGGAATATAGGAGCATGTGAATGCATAAGCATGACAGAGTAAGCAATGTGTTACATGTATCTTGGCTATATGCATCAGAGAAAATGATGTGAATATGGGAAATGTACCTTCATGCTCATGAGTCCTTCTTGCAAACAGTATGTACAACAGCAAGAAATCCTCATACACATGACTGTGATGCATATACTTACCTTGTGGTCTTGAGTTGGCTTAGGAAGGAATGAACCTGAGTAAACAAGGTTAGATAACACAGATGCACCTACTAGCCAGAGCAGACAAAAGAAACCACAAGAGTACCAAGACTGGGATGACATGTATAGAGTGAGTACTGAGTACTCTATTGGATATAGACATGTCCCCAAAGGTAAAGATGTGCAATGAATTCAAGAATTTCCTTCCCTTAGATGTCTTGCTCCCCCTGAATCTAACATGGGATACTAGGAGAAGATAGGGAACAGAAAATCAGTGCAAAGACAAGAAACAGAGCTAATGCAAACAATCAAATATGAACATGTCTTTCCCCTCTTAAAGACATGTGACTTCTCCCCTCTTGAACACCAAGCATCTGGGGTTTCTACACTCTCCCCCTGAGCATTCTCTCCCTTTATAAACATGATTGAGCTTTCATGTGATCTCTCTCTCCCCGTTTGACATCAATTTCCAAGAAGGGTTCTTCTGGATTTTTGTTTCAAATGGGTTTGGTCCTTGAGTCACAAAGCAAAGCAGCAAGTCGAATATGATGCTGGTAGAGGACAGGAATCATTGAGTGGAGCTGGAGTAAAAAGAATGTAGGAACAAGTGGCAAGCTATCTTTTCTGCAGTGAAATCGGTGGCACCGAGTTGTGTGCTTCGGTGGCACCGAAAGAATTCGGCTGGAATGAAGAAAACAAACCGGTGTGACCGAGTTCATCTCAGTGAAAACACTTGTCACCTCAGCTCACTAGGCAAATAAGATCTCACAGGGATTTGCAAGGAATTAACTAAATGATTTGCAATGAATTGGATGCAGGGAATGCAGAACAGAAAAGAAAAGAAATGAAAAGATCTAGATGAATTTTTTTGAAAGGGGAAACAAATATGCATGCAAGAGCACGGAGAAACACAAGAGTACTTCATCTAGAATTGGTCGGTGACAAAGTCACCTATGTTAGAGTATATTGACTTAGGAGTCAAGTGAGGTCACTTGATCATAGGTCATACTCATCGTTTAAGCTAAAAATGGGGTTACCATTTTTAGTTTAAGCATCTTGATGTATTCACATCTTGTTGAGTTGCTTTGACCCATGACTTGGAGTAAAGCTTCTCTAAGATGGAATAACATACCTTGGGTGGTGGTGTTGATCTTGATCATGTAGTTGAACTTGTGTGGGTTGCTCAAGGTTGATGTAGGTTATCAAGAATTGGGACCACCACTTGGGATTTGAGTTCATCTACCTACATGGGTTAGTCTTGCAAGGAAGAGCACTTGTGTATCCAAAATGACAATCATAAAATTTAATATAGAATTTGTCAAAGGATATGTTTGAAGGGTTGAGTGCTTCCTTGTCTTCAACCACCATTGTGTAGGGACTTGGTGATGTAGAAATTACTCAAGATGTGAGTGAGTTGCAATCTCATAGATTTAGATTCATCCAAGTACCTACAAGGGTTAGATAGCATGCAAGGGTGCAAATATATCAAGACATAAATAGCATCATGAAAGAAATATCAATGATTAGTCAAAGGCTCATGCCTTGCATGTATCCAAATGAAGTTCCTACTCCAAGTTTGAAGCATCAATGATGTTCAATTCTCCTCTCAAACGGCAAAAAACTTTCTCATCAAGCGGTTTGGTGAATATATCCGCAAATTGCTTATCGGTGCGAACATGCTTAAGATCAATGTCTCCTTTGGCAACGTGATCTCGAATGAAATGATGACGAACTTCAATATGCTTAGTTCGAGAATGTTGCACGGGATTGTGAGCAATCTTGATAGCACTTTCATTGTCACAAAGCTATGGAACATGTTTCACATATATCCCATAATCTTTAAGAGATTGGGTCATCCAAAGTAACTGAGCACAACATGAACCAGCGGCAATGTATTCCGCTTCGGCGGTGGATAAGGATACCGAGTGTTGCTTCTTAGAGGACCAAGACACAAGAGATCTACCAAGAAATTGACAAGTACCCGAAGTGTACTTTCTATCAACCTTGTCTCTGGCATAGTCCGAATCGGAGTAACCAACAAGATCGAAAGAAGACCTCTTAGGATACCAAATGCCAAAATTTGGTGTGTGTATTAAGTATCTCACTATCCTTTTCACAGCCTTAAGATGACATTCTTTAGGGGCCGCTTGATATCGTGCACACATGCACACACTTAGCATAATATCGGGACGAGAGGCACATAGATATAACAATGAACCAATCATGGAGCGGTAAACCTTTTGATCGACCGGTTCACCATCTTTGGTCAAATCAAGATGTCCACTAGTAGGCATGGGTGTAGTCATACCTTTGCATTCTTGCATATTTAACTTCTTGAATAAGTCCTTGGTGTACTTTGTTTGAGAGACAAAGGTACCTTCCTTAGTTTGCTTGATTTGCAAACCGAGAAAGAATTTGAGTTCACTCATCATACACATCTCAAACTTCTCCGACATTAGCTTTCCAAACTTCTCACTAAAGTGAGGGTTAGTCGAACCAAATATAATATCATCAACATAGATTTGGCACACAAATAGTTCTCCATTAACCCTTTTAGTAAAAAGAGTAGAATCTATTTTTCCAATTTCAAAGCCTTTTTCAATAAGGAACTTGGTCAAGCATTTATACCACGCTCTAGGAGCATGTTTAAGACCATAAAGAGCTTTGTGAAGTTTGTAAACATGATTAGGTTTCTTAGGATTGACAAAGCTGGGAGGTTGCTTAACATAAACTTCCTCCTCAATTTCACCATTTAGGAAAGCACTTTTAATGTCCATTTGGTACAAGGTGATATCATGGTGATTAGCATATGCGAATGGACTCAAGTCTAGCAACGGGGGCATATGTCTCACCATAGTCCATACCTTCGACTAGAGTGTAGCCTTGGGCGACGAGACGTGCTTTGTTGCAAACTACTTGTCCATCTTCATCTTGCTTGCTGCGAAACACCCATTTGGTATCGATGATGTTGTGGTTGTTGTCGGGCTTCTCAACAGATGTCCACACTTGATTTCTCTCAAAGTTGTGTAGCTCTTCATGCATAGCGTTTATCCAATCCGGATCTTCCAATGCTTCTTCAACCTTCATAGGTTCAATGCTAGAGATGAATGAATAATGTTCACAAAAGATAGCCAAACGAGTTTTAGAGCGAGTGATTCTCCCGGTTTGGATATCATTGTAGATTTTCTCGACGGGATGGTCTTTGGCGACTCTTGCTCGAACTCGTGGGAGCTTTTGCTTGGCTCGGGGTGGAACATCTTCTTCATCTTGTTCTTCTTCTTGGCCTTCTTCATTGTTGACGTTGTCATTCTCTTGTCGTGGTGGATAAGGAGGTTGTTGATGTGCATCTTGGTGTACTTCCTCGATTTCTTCGTCTTGGTGTGTCCCACTTGTGGATGCTTCCATATCAACTCTTGGTTCACCTTTTCGTGAGGTGGAAGCTTCGACTTGGACAGACGAGGTACTCTCCTTCACCTCCATTGGATGAATCTTGCCAATAGACAAGTCTTGGATTGCTTCCAAAGGGTCTTTATCTCCTACATCAATTGGCAATTGCTCTACTTGCGAGCCGTTAGATTCATCAAACTTCACATCTACCGTCTCTTCAACCTTTCGGGTGAAATTGTTGTAGACACGGTAAGTGTGGGAGTTTGAGCCATAACCAAGTAGGAAACCTTCATGAGATTTAGGAGCAAATTTAGAACGATGATGCTTATCAAGAATGTAACACTTTGAGCCGAATACTCGAAAGTATCCAACTTGGGGTTTGTTACCGGTGAGAAGCTCGTATGCCATCTTGCCGAGTAGCTTGTGAAGATACAAGCGATTTGTTGCATGACAAGCTATCTCAACCGCTTCTGCCTAAAAGTGTTTTGGAGTCTTGTACTCATCAAGCATCGTTCTTGCCATCTCAATAAGAGTCCGGTTCTTCCTCTCAACAACTCCATTTTGTTGAGGTGTGTACGTAGCCGAGAACTCATGTGAAATCCCCTCTTCGTCAAGAAAGGTATCCACATTTGCGTTCTTGAACTCTGCTTCGTTGTCGCTCCGAACCTTCTTGATCTTCACTTAAAATTGAGCGAAGTGTTTGAAGATCTTTTGGACCTGCGATTTGTCATCAAGAAAGAACACCCACGTAAATCTTGAAAAATCATCGACTATGACTAGACCAAATGAGTTACCACCGAGACTCTTGTAGGCATTGGGACCAAAGAGATCCATATGAAGTAGCTCGAGTGGTCTTCTCGTGGTCATGATGTTCTTCACGGGGTGACTCCCTCCAACTTGTTTTCCTGCTTGACAAGCACTACAAAGTCTATCCTTGTCAAATATAACATCTTTTACTCCAAGGATATGATCACCTTTAATAATCTTATCAAGATTTCGCATGCCCAAATGACCTAACCTTCTATGCCACAACCAGTCTTTAGAAGATTTAGCAATTAAGCAAGTTCTAGGTTGAGCCTTTTTACTGAAATCAACAATGTAAAGATCACCTCTACGTATACTGGTAAAGACCATTTTATGATTGTCTCTTCGAAACACATGGCAATCTACGTCAGTAAATAGGACATTGAAACCGAAATCAGCAAGTCTAGATACTGAAAGTAAATTGTACCCAAGAGATTCAAATAGCATGACGTTTTGTATGGAGCTATCATGTGAGATGGCCACCTTACCGAGGCCAACCACCTTACCCTTTGAGTTATCACCAAAAGTGACATACTTTCGAGGGCCATCATTTTCAGCAAGCTCACGAAACGTATCTTTGTCTCCAGTCATATGATCAGTACATCCACTATCAAGGACCCATTCCATTCCTCCACCCATGTAGCCGCGAAGATTAGCCATAAGACCAAAGTGTCTCATCGCATCGTCAAGATCATAGTCACTATCATCATCCTCATCATAGTATCCATGTCCAACATTGTCTTGTATTTGATCAATTCCTAGAGAGGGTAATTCATTATATAAATGATCATCACAATGGTCACCTTTATGAATTATAATAGCTTCGGATATGATATTGCTAATGATTCCAACATTTCCTTTGGCACGCATGAGATTGGTAAGCTCAAATAGACAATCACCAAAGCTAGGATCACTAGAATTCATCTTACTCAAGGCAATAGACTTATGAAGAATTTCATTTAGGTTTTGCAAGGAATAGTTTGGAAATCTTTCCTCAAGAAATCTCCATATAGTGTAGGCACAATCAAGAGTAGGCAAACATCCAATCAAGTTTCTAGGCAAGCCTCTAGTGATAAGATAAACAGCTTTAAGGTTGCGGATCATGTCAATAGACTCATCAAGGGTAGGATGCAACAGATCAACATGAGGTGCACATGGGCTAGTAATGTACTTGTTCAAATGATATTCATTGAAAATCTCAAGCATTTCATTTTGCCACTCATGAAAGAACTCTCTATCAAGAATAGGAACTCTACGTCTAAGACTCCCCAACGTTGACTCATCCATCTTCCTCCAATGGTGATTAAACCAAAGCAATGGAGACCAAAGCTCTGATACCAATTGAAAGGATCGAGAAGAGGTGTCTAGAGGAGGGTGAATAGACTCTAAGAAGAAAAGTAGCAGCTTTTAATTTCCTTAAGTTGATGTGGAGTTTTGGCACAAGTTTAACCATTCACAATACATATCAAGCAAGCATGACAAGAGTATATGAGCAGCGGAAAGTAAAGCATGCTAGTTGCAAGAATGTAAAGGGATGGGATTGGAGTGTGCAAACGCAATTTGGAGACACGGAGATTTTTTATCCGTGGTTCTGATAGGTGGTGCTATCGTACATCCACGTTGATGGAGACTTCAACCCACGAAGGGTAACTGTTGCGCGAGTCCACGGAGGGATCCACCCACGAAGGGTCCACGAAGAAGCAACCTTGTCTATCCCACCATGGTTGTCGCCCATGAAGGACTTGCCTCACTCGGGTAGATCTTCACGAATAGGCGATCTCCTTGCCCTTACAAACTCCTTGGTTCAACTCCACAATCTTGACGGAGGCTCCCAAGTGACACCTAGCCAATCTAGGAGACACCACTCTTCAAGAGGTAACAAATGGTGTGTTGATGATGAACTCCTTGCTCTTGTGCTTCAAATGATAGTCTCCCCAACACTCAACTCTCTCTCATAGGATTGGATTTGGTGGAAAGATGATTTGAGTGGAAAGCAACTTGGGGAAGGCTAGAGATCAAGATTTATGTGGTTGGAATGGAATATCTTGACCTCAACACAAGTGTAGGTGGTTCTCTCTCAGAAAATGTATGTTGGAAGTGTAGGCATGTTCTGATGGCTCTGTCCACGAATGAAGAGTGGGTGGAGGGGTATATATAGCCTCCACACAAAATCTAACCGTTACACATAATTTACCAAACTCGGTGGGACCGAATCGTGAAACTCGGTCAGACCAATTTAGGTCATAATGTGACCGTTAGGCCTTTCGGTGGGACCGATGTGCTAGGGTTAAGGTAAAGCCTGAACTCGGTTTGACCGATTACACAAACTCGGTGGGACCGATTTGGGTAATAAGCAAAACAGAGAGTTGGCCAAGCAAACTCGGCGGGACCGATTGCATATCTCGGTGGGACCAAAATTATTGCAATAGGCAACAGAGAGTTTGCAAGCCCATTTCGGTGAGACCGATATCCCATCGGTGAGACCGAACCGATTAGGGTTTCTGGCAGTGGATATGTCAACTGAACTCGTTGGCGCCGGATAGAAAGTTTCGATGGGGCCGAGTTTGACTTTTGGTTTGGGATATATGTGGATGTGAGAAAGTAGTTAAGGGTTTTCGGAGCATATCATTGAGCACTTTGACCAAGCAAGCCATTAAGCAACACCTCATCCCCTCTTAATAGTATTGGCTTTCCTATGGACTCAATGTGATCTTGGACCACTAAAATAGAAAATGTAGAGTCCTGAGCTTTGAGCTTGAGCCAATCCTTTGTCCTCAGCACCTTGAAGGGGTTCCACATCCTCTAGTCCATGCCACTCCATTTTTTAACTTATCTGAAACATATTAGGTAGAAGCATTAGTCCAACAAGAGATATGTTGACATTAATTACCAAAATCACCCAGGGAGCACTTGTGCTTTCAGAAGTAATAAAGAAAGAGAGGCCTCACATATAAATATACTATCTTGGAAATCTTTTGTAATTGTGAGTACTCACTAAAATATGACATGCTAAAAAGGTTGATATTGGACAAGGAAGACAACATAGTGGGTTATGTTTTCTTATATCCGAATAAAAGTTATATTGTCATGGATCATCCAACATGTTGAGCTTGCCTTTCCCTCTCATGCTAGCCAAATTCTTTGCACCAAGTAGATATACTACTTGTGCTTCCAAACATCCCTTAAACCAGTTTTGCCATGAGAGTCCACCATACCTACCTATGGATTGAGTAAGGTCCTTCAAGTAAGTTGTCATCGGTGCAAGCAATAAAAATTGCTCTCTAAATATGTATGATCTATTAGTGTGCAGAAAATAAGCTTTATACGAACTTATGGTGTGGAAGAAATAAAAGTGACAGACTGCATAATACAGGTCTTTATCACAAGCGGCAATATAAAGTGACGTTCTTTTTCACTAAGATTTTGTGCATCCAACCATGAAAGAGCGTGACAACCTCTGCTTCCCTCTGCGAAGGGCTTAACTTTTACTTTTACCTCCTACCCTTATACAAGAGTCATGGTGATCTTCACCTTTCCTTTTTACACTTTTTCCTTTGGCAAGCACTATGTGTTGGAGAGATCCAGATATATACATATCCACTCGGATGTAGGTTTTCATATAGTATTATTGTTGACATTACCCTTGAGGTAAAAGGTTGGGAGGTGAAACTATAAGTCCCTATCTTTCTCTGTGTCCGATTGAAGCTTTGAACCCATAAGTATCGCGTGAGTGTTAGCAATTGTGAAAGACTAAATGATAGTTGAGTATGTGGACTTGCTAAAAAGCTCTTATATTGACTCTTTCCGATGTTATGATAAATTGAAGTTGCTTCAATGACTGAGATCATAGTTTGTTTGTTTTCAATGAAGTTTCTGATTCATACTCTACCTTGTGACGAATTGTTACTTTAACATAAGAAATTATATGACAATATATGTTGCTGTTGTAAAGATGATCATGATGCCCTCATGTCTGTATTTTATTTTATCGAAACCTCTATCTCTAGACATGTGGTCATATTTTTCGATATCGGGTTTCGCTTGAGGACAAGCGAGGTCTAAGCTTGGGGGAGTTGATACGTCCATTTTGCATAATGCTTTTATATTGATATTTATTGCATTATGGGCTGTTATTACACGTTATATCACAATACTTATGCCTATTATATCTTATTTTATAAGGTTTACATGAAGAAGGGAGAATGCCGGCAGCTGGAATTTTGGACTAGAAAAGGAGCAAATATTAGAGACCATTTCTGCACAACTCCAAAAGTCCTAAAACTTCACGGAGAATCATTTTGGAATAAATAAAAAATATTGGGCCAAGGAAGTACCAAAGGGGGCCACCAGCCAGCCACAAGGGTGGAGGGCGCGCCCTACCCCCCGGGCGTGCCCCCCGTCGTTGTTGGCCCCCCGGCAGGCCCCCAACGCCCATCTTCTGCTGTATGGTGTGTTTTGACCTGGAAAAATTCAGAAGGAAGCTTTCGGGATGAAGCGCTGCCGTTAGGCGGAACCTGGGCAGAACCAATCTAGGGCTCCGAAGGAGCTGTTTTGCCAAGGAAACATCCCTCCGGGAGGGGGAAATCATCGCCACTGTCATCACCATCGATCCTCTCATCGAGACGGGGTCAATCTCCATCAACATCTTCACCAGCACCATCTCCTCTCAAATCCTAGCTCATCTCTTATATCTGATCTTTGTCTCAAAACCTTAGATTGGTACATGTGGGTTGCTAGTAGTGTTGATTACTCCTTGTAGTTGATGCTAGTTAGTTTATTCGGTGGAAGATCACATGTTCAGATCCTTAAAGATAATTAATACTCCTATGATTATGAACATGAATATGCTTTGTGAGTAGTTACGTCTGTTCCTGAGGATATCGGAGAAGTCTTTTTATAAGTAATCATGTGAATTTGGTATTCGTTCGATATTTTAATGAGATGTATGTTGTCTTTCCTCTAGTTGTGTTATGTGAACATTGACTACATGACACTTCACCATTGTTTGGGCCTAGGGGAAGGAATTGGGAAGTGATAAGTAGATGATGGGTTGCTAGAGTGAGAGAAGCTTAAACCCTAGTTTATGCGTTGCTTCGTAAGGGGCTGATTTGGATCCATATGTTTCATGTTATGGTTAGGTTTACCTTAATTCTTCTTTCGTAGTTGTGGATGCTTGCGAGAGGGGTTAATCAAAAGTGGGAGGCTTGTCCAAGAAAGGACAGCACCCAAGCACCGGTCCACCCACATATCAAATTATCAAAGTAATGAACGCGAATCATATGAGCATCATGAAAACTAACTTGACAACAATTGCCATGTGTCCTTGGTAGCGCTTCGCTTTATATAAGAGTTCGTCCAGGCTTGTCCTTTCCTACCAAAAGGATTGGGCCACCTTGCTGCACCTTAGTTACTTTTGTTACTTGTTACCTGTTACGAATTATCTTATCACACAACTTTCTGTTACCGATAATTTTAGTGCTTGCAGAGAATACCTTGCTGAAAACCGCTTGTCATTTCCTTCTACTCCTCGTTGGGTTCGACACTCTTACTAATCGAAAGAACTACGATAGATCCCCTATACTTGTGGGTCATCACTAATCCAGATGACTCTGAGTCTCAATCTGGATACATACTGAAAGTGGAGCAATTAGCTAGAGTAGCTCCGTGCAGAGCATTGTAGACATAGAAAATTGCAAAATACATACGGATCTGAATGTAGCAAACTCGTTGACTAAACCTCTCTCACAAGCAAAACGTGATCACACCTTAATAATCTTTGGGTGTTAATCACATGGCGATGTGAACTAGATTATTGACTCTAGTAAACTCTTTGGGTGTTAGTCACATGGCGATGTGAACTAGATTATTGACTCTAGTGCAAGTGGGAAACTGATGGAAATATGCCCTAGAGGCAATAATAAAATGGTTATTATTATATTTCCTAAATCATTATAAAAATTTATTATCCATGCTAGAATTGTATTGACCGGAAACTTAAATACATGTGTGAATACATAAAAAATACTGTGTCCCTAGTAAGCCTCTACTAGACTAGCTCGTTGATCAAAGATGGTTAAGGTGTCCTAACCATAGACATGTGTTGTAATTTGATAATGGGATCACATCATTAGGAGAATGATGTGATGGACAAGACCCATCCGTTAGCTTGGCATATTGATCGTGCAGTTTATTGCTATTGCTTTCTTCATGTCAAATACATATTCCTTCGACTATGAGATTATGCAACTCCCGGATACTGGAGGAATACCTTGTGTGCTATCAAACGTCATAACGTAACTGGGTGATCCTAAAGATGCTCTACAGGTATCTCGGAAGGTGTTTGTTGAGTTGGCATAGATCGAGATTAGGATTTGTCACACAGAGTATGGGAGAGGTATCTCTAGGCCCTCTATTAGGGAACGAGTAAAGAGACTTGCCAGTAATGAGATTGAACTAGGTATGAAGATATGATGATTGAATCTCGGGCAAGTAACATACCGATGGACAAAGGGAATTACGTATGTTCTCAGAACGGTTCGACCGATAAAGATCTTTGTAGAATATGTAGGAGCCAATATGGGCATCCAGGTTCCGTTATTGGTTATTGACCGAAGAGGTGCCTCGGTCATGTCTACATAGTTCTCGAACCCATAGGGTCCGCACGCTTAACATTCGTTGACGATATAGTGTTATATGAGTTATTTGATTTTGTGACCAAATGTTGTTCGAAGTCCTGGATGAGATCACGGACATGACGAGGAGTCTCTAAATGGTCGAGAGGTCAAGATTGATATATAGGTCCATGGTATTAGGACACCAGAAGGGTTTCGGGATGCACCGGGTAACCATCGGGTCACCGGAAGGGGTTCCGGACGCCCCAGTAGGTGATATGGGCTTAATGGGCCAAGGGAGGGACAGACCAGCCCACAGGAGGCTGGTGCGCCTCTCTCTTTGGTCGGCCAGCCCTAGGGAAGGAAAGGGGGAGGGCTAGCCCCTCCTGCATTTCCCTCTCATTAGAGACAGGAAAGGGGGGGCAAACCCTCCCCTACCTTCCCCCCCGCACCTATAGAAGGCAGGGGGCGCAGCTTGGGAGAGATCCCAAGCAGGATTCCTAATTCTTGGGCGCCCCCCTTAGATGCTCCTCCCTCACTCCCACCTATATATATGTGGGAGGGGGTTCCTAGCACACAACAGACAATTGCCTAGCCGTGTGCGGCACCCCCTCCACCGTTTACACCCCCGGTAATATTTTTGTGGTGCTTAGGTGAAGCTCTGCAGAGATCACTTCACCATAACTGTCACCACGCCGTCGTGCTGCAGGAACTCATCCACTACCTCGCCGTCTTGCTGGATCAAGCAGGCGGACGACGTCATCGAGCTGAAGGTGTGCTGAACACGGAGGTGTCGTACGTTCGGTGCTCAATCGGTTGGAACGCGAAGAAGTTCGACTACATCAACCGCGTTGTCAAACGCTTCCGCTTAAGGTCTACGAGGGTACGTAGACAGACTCTCGCCCTCTCGTTTCTATGCATCTCCTTGATAGATCTTGCGTGTGCGTACAATTTTTTTTGTTTTCCATGCAACCACTACTGCAGGATCCTGCTAACGCGACATTAGGATCAGAGACCCTTTGACGAAACTGTGTGCGATGCATTAATCGCAAACAGTGATGTAAAAAAACATCAAAAAAGATGCAAAACGGTTGCAATGGCGGACCATCAAACATCTTCCGATTTTAGTTGCGTGTGCGATGCAGGGCATATGGTTCAGTTCAATTAACTGTTTGCAATGAGGAAGAAGAACAGAAACGGGCCGCCAAATGAAGGCGTGTGCGATATACCGCATACAGTTCAGTCGAATTAACTATTTGTGATGAGGCGGAACAACAGAAACGGGCAGCTAGATAAAGGTGTGTGTGATTGAGGGCATACACTTCAGAAGGATTAATTGTTTGTGATTAGGCAACATAACAGAAACGGTCAGCCAGATCAAAGTGTCTGCAATTGATGGCATACACTTCACACGGATGAACTGTATGCGATTAGCCACAACAAACCGAAACAGTTAGACAGATCAACGTGTGTGCGCTAGAGGGGCACACATTCTAATTAAAAGAAGCGTGCGTGATGGTAATAACGAGTGCGCACGGTTCTTCGAACAAGATGTGTGCTAACATTGCCTATTGCGGTGCACCCTATGGTGCAAACGCCACGTACGCGGCCGAGAAAGCATGCCCATGTTACGCCGTCCGGGAATAGTGTCGCACTTAGAAATTATAGAACCATCAATAAATTTTGAGCCTGCTTCCCATCACATTCCAAATTACTACCACGCTATACTTAATTGCAAACCTGTTCACACCGATCAAAACCTAAACGGTTTCCCACTTAGGAGCGTATTAGTACTCGGTTATAAATACTGCTACTCCAAGATGATTGCACATTCCTCCTCAACTCCTCATCCACAAAAACAAATAAGTCATTCATCATCGTTTCCTTGCATCTGCCATGGCCAGCGTGAGTTCTGGGTCGAGAGATTACCACCAGGGAGAGGCGAGCATGGAAGCGGAAGAACGAGAGATGTCCTGCCTCACCGCGAAAGCCGCCGACATGTCCTGCCGCACGGCCGTAGCAGCACAGAGGTCCCGTCGTGCTGCCGAAGCAGCACGGTGGTCCCGCCACATCGTTGATGCAACAGACTGGTTCAGCCGTACCGTGGAAGCAGCAGAGATGTCCCGCCGCGCCGCGAATGCAGCAGAGATGTCTTCCGGCGCCGCGGCGGCCTGGGAAAATGTCTCGCGGGCAGGCGAGGACTCTTACACGCGCATGAATGCGATCGTCCATATGCAGATCTCCAGCTGGGCGAGGATGTAGGACGACATGAAAGCCTCATTTGAGAAGGCTACCAGTGTCATCCGGCAACTAAGTGAGGGCAATGCGAAGCTCCGGGCCGAACGCGACCTGCTGAGGGCGAAGATCGTTGGAAGTGCGGAGCAGCAGGAGGAGACCACTGCCTTGTTGAAGAGGACCGGCGTCATCATCAAGAAACTTATGGACGAGAATGACATGCTCTGCATCGAGCGCCAAAGGCTGGTGGAGGAATCCGTGGATGCTCTCAAGCAGCCTCTTGAGGACACGAAAGAGCTCATCGCCGCTCGCTGCGGAGACTAGTTCCCGCGGCCTGCAGCAATGCATCAAGAAAGTAGAGATCAGCGAGCCAGGTCATTGTCTTCCTTCTTCTTTTGCCCTTATGTATTTCGGGTGTTGCCGCATGTGGCTTTTTTAATTATCTTCCTAAATATGTAAGACACTTATTATCCACTGTCATCGTCCTTATATTCATCAGTCTTGCTATAAGTCACAGTCGATGCTATATAGGTCCGTTGGATCTTACATCAAGATCTGTGCAAAACTTTCTTTTCATATTTTCTTTTTTCTCTCTTAAATCTCAGTCGAGTGAGACATAGCCATGCCGAGAAACATGGGCTCGGGCGCCATTAATGGAGACGTTGGGAGGGAGGTGGGTGGCGGATAGAGGTCAAAGGGCTCTCCTCCCAATGAGCACGCGCAGGGGTCTGATCGCACGCCTCCCGTACTCAAATAGCTACCCCGCACGACACCTCCTAGCCAATAAAAAAGGGGACGTGCGGCGGCACTTAATTGGTAAGTAGAACGCCCACGGTTTCAATAATACTTGTGTTTCTAATTTGTAACGTGACAGCACTTGTTCCAGAATAACTTTTTGATTGTTAATGTGTGCACCTTCGCAAATCGGACAGAAAAATGCCATGTCATAGCATGTTGGTGCCATGTCATGACACCATGCCAAGTTTCATGATTTTCAGGCGAGTTTTGGATTTACAGGAATTTTAAAACCAAGTTTCTCGATGCTTCCGGCCGAGCCAAGACGCCCAGATGTTTGAATTCCATTCCCACTTCTTCCATGGGACCTAAAGTTTGCGCAAGTACACATAAATGATTTTCCAACTAACTTTTGCACACTGCAGCATGCGCTTGTACTTCAAATTTTAATTATGTGCATTAAATTCCTGGAAAATCAATTAATGTATAAAAAGGCCAAACGAACCCGGAATAATTCCAAAATTTAGCACGAAACTCCTACTTGGTCTAAGTTGGCTGTGTAAAAAAATCAAGGCGGGAGAAGGCAGTGTATGTCGTTTCGCACACGGAGGTGACACGTTCCCTCTCGGAACCATGAGCCTTCCTGAGAGAAGCTCCCGTTTGCAAGAAGGTTATACCAAAGCTTGTCCCAATTCGGCCAAAAATTTACCACAACATGTTGGTGCCATGTCATGACACCATGCCAAGTTTAATGATTTTCAGGCGCGTTTGGATTTACAGGAATTAAAAAACCAAGTTTCTCAATATTTCCAGCCGAGGCACGGCGCCCTGATGTTTGAATTCCATTCCCATTTCTTGCATGGGACCTACAAATTCACTCAAGGACACACATGTGATTTTTCAACCAACTTTGGTGCACTGGAGCATGTGCTTGTAGTTCAAATTTGAATTATGCACATTAAATGCCCAGAAATTCAATTAATGTATAAAAAACGCCAAATGAACCCGAAATAATTCCAAAATTTAGCATGATACTTCAATTTGGTCTAATCTGCCCGTGTAAAAAAATTAAGGCAGGAGAAGGCAGTGTATGTTGTTTCGCACATGAAGGTGACACGTTCCCTCTCGGAACCACGAGCCTTCTTGAGAGAAGCTCCGGTTTGCAAGAATCTTATACCAAAGCTTGTCCCAATTCGGCCAAAAAATTTACCACAGCATGTTGGTGCCATGTCATGACACCATGCCAAGTTTCATGATTTTCAGGTGTGTTTTGGATTTACATGAATTAAAAAAACCAAGTTTCTCAATCTTTCCGACCGAGCCACGACGCCCAGATGTTTGAATTTCATTTCCATTTCTTGCATGGGACCTAGAAATTAACCCAAGGACACACATGTGATTTTTCAACCAACTTTGGTGCACTAGAGCATGTGCTTGTAGTTCAAATTTGAATTATGTACATTAAATGACCAAAAATTCAATTAATGTATAAAAAGTCCAAACGGACCGCGGAATAATTCCAAATTTTAACACGACAGTCATATAGTTCTATGTTGCCTCTGTAAAAAAATCAAGGGAGGCAGCGTATATCGTTTCGCACACAAAGGTGACACCCCCCCTCGGGAACCACGAGTCTTCTCGAGAGAAGCTCCGGTTTGCAAGAAGCTTATACCAAAACATGTCAAAATGCGGCCAATTTTTTTACCACAGCCTGTTGGTGCCATGAAATGACACCATGCCAAGTTTCATGATTTTCAGGCGAGATTTGAATTTCCAGGAATTTTAAAACCAAGTTTCTCAATGTTCCCGGCAGAGCCACAACGCCGAGATGTTTGAATTTCATTCCCATTTCTTGCAAGGGACCTATAAATTCACCCAAAGACACACATATGATTTTTCAACAAACTTTGGTGCACTGGAGCATGTGCTTGTAGTTCAAATTTTGAATTATGCACATTAAATGCCTAGAAACTCAATTAATGCATAAAAATGCCAAACGAACCCGAAATAATTCCAAATTTAAACACGACACCCATGTAGTTGCATGTTCACTGTACATAAATGTTCTAGCAATTCAAACAACATCCTTTCCCTCCGTAACACCATTTTGTCTTTCAAAACATAATGAAAAAAATCAGGTATACCACAAACAATTTACTAGAAAGAATCGTGTGGGATGCGATACAAAATATCTTGGCGCACCATCTTGTCTAGCTTACGCAGGAAGCTTCGTCGTTTACAGTCCACTGCCTGCGCTTGAACCACACTTGCATGCCAGTTTCTCGCGGCATCGAGCGAAATTTTTCTGCCACCGCGGAAATATCTATCTCCCCGCCCCTCCCTCCCACCAAAAGCCACATTTCCACTGTTCCTCCTTGCTTTCCAAGTTCAAAATTTCACTGCTGCTTACTGGCAGCTCAGCCTCCTTGCCGGCGACCCTTCTTCTTGCAGTGCCGCCTCCTCGCCGGTGACCCTTCTTCTTGCATTGCTGCCTCCTCGCTGGTGACCCTTCTTCTTGCTGCGCGGCCTCCTCGCTGCTGACCCTTCTTATTGCTACGCGGCCTCGTTGATATGGTCAGGTAATCCACACCCCACCCACACCATCCTCCTCCTTCCCCGTCCCACATGCCCCGACCGACGGCGCGACACCTTCCGCGGAAATCACTGTCCCCGTCCTCTAATTAAGCGCACCCACAGCCATTTTGCACGCAGTATAACATGGAGCTCAGTAGCATCTAGCAGCGGAGAAGCAAATCGCGCCCGCACGCGCGCACGAGGTTTCTATGGCTGCCATGCGTGCCGACCGCCAGATCTTGGAGGAGCACCTCGTCTTCGAGGCCACCGTTGACACCACCACGCGGTTGTCTACTTTAAAATACAGTTCGTGTTGTTTTCTCGAGGCCACCGCTAGTGTCTTCTAGTGATTTGTCCTCTGTAATGTTAATATGCAATCTGATGTTCATTTAATAGTTTGGTCCTCTGAAATGTAATGTTCAGTTAACAGTTTGGTCCTCTGAAATGTAATGTTCAGTTAACAGTTTGGTCTAACAATTGCTACATTCTGTAGTACTGTTCTCAAGAATTCTTTGTTTAGTTAACTGTCTTATCTTCTAGTACTTGTTTCTATTCTGCAATGTCATGCTCAGTAACTTTTTTGGTTCATTTGGCCTGTTGTCCATTTAACTGTTTGGTTCAATTCTGCAATTTGATTTTCATTTTCTATGGGTGCAATTTTGTATTGTTATGCATGTGAGAAATAAATCAAATTTGGCTATACTCAATACATATTCTACTGATAGTATGGCAACTCTTAGTTAACTGATCAAGATCTTCCTTATGTGTGTTGCGGGGAAACAATGGGAGACACTGCGGTTTACCATCGAGGTTCGCTCATGCATGGTCCTTTCGCTAATAGCACATTATTGTGCAGTTGCAGGAATCATTCTAATATTTAGGTTTCTTACAATTTGGTCTTGCACATGTAGGTCCTGCTGTCAAAGGCTTAGACCCACTGTTCGACCCATTTTGCATACGGCGAAATGAGATGTCCATGAATATCAGTGAAGTTAAGAAACTCTGAAAGATTGTTAGGATGAAGAAACTTGCGATGAATAACAGCAAGATCTTTGTTTGCACAATGGAGAAGACATCAGTCAACTATAGGATCGTACTAACTCTTTTACCTTGTTTTTACCGCTTGCGCCATTTCAAAATTTATAACAGTGATTTAGGCATATCTTTGTTTTCAGTACTTTTCAAAGCAGTTCACCGATGATTACCTCTCAAACCACTTGCATGGTCAAGAGGCGAGGAAGGTATTCATTCAACACCCACGGTACAATATTGAAGTCTTCCTAAAGAGGCGAAGGTTGGGCGGGCAATTATCCATAGCCACTGGCCTAAAGTTGCAAGGACATTCAACATCACTGAAGGCTCAATATTTGCCTTCCACTTCTGCAATTTCCCAGATAAGATTCATCTGTCTATTACTGTGTATGATGCTACTTTTCCAAAGGTTTTTGATGTTGCATGTGAAACTTGGTGATGTTGTGTAATGGCATAACTGAGTGACGAAGCTATCTGATGAAAATTCGATTATGAAATCCTAGTTGCCGTTATAGGAATATGAAATATCTGGTGTGTTTTATAAGAATTGTCAATTTGATTACTACATGGATTATCAATAATAGGCTAATTACCCTGCTTATTGGGTTTTTCTATTGCAGACCGTTACTCAGACAACACTGTGGGCGATGAACTCAAACAACCCACACGGTTTCTAGAAAGTAGGCGTGTTCGATCAACTAACAATCATACACGGCTTTTGGTAGAGAACTGTTTGTGTTAGGCCACCTTGCACAAACGTTTCCACACAAAAAATTGTGTGTGACATACATACGAACAGAAATGTTTTTCTGGGATTCACCGTGTGGGATGTACATACGAACGAAAATGATTGGGTTTCGATGCCTCGCCAGATCGCACATGAGCTCATTTTGCCCCAGCCTGTGTGCTAGGAGGGCCTATCCCCAACGGTTTCTGGGTCGTGTGGGAAGGATCCCCCTATTGCCCACACTCACTTGGCGACGGTTCGAAATGCCGTCGCGGAAAGGGGTTAAAAACCGTTTGTATAGCAGGTCTCTGCACCAGTGAACGTTTCCCAATAGCCCTCTCCTCCCTCCTCCCACTGCCCTCCTCCCTCCTCTTCCAGCCGCCCTCTCCTCCCACACTGCCCTCCTCACTCCTCCCTCTGCCTCCGGTCGCCCTCCTTCCTTCTCCCACTTCCCTCCTCCTCTCTCCTCTCTCCTAGGTGTTCATATATATGAGCCCATTTCATCATTAGAGCACTAAATAGGTTTTTTGAGTACAATAGAATGTAGATATATGTAACCTTAGGTGTTCATATATATGGCTGGATGAAATTAGGTTTTTTGTAATGCTTGAATAGATAGATGGATAGATAGTTGGATTAAACTAGATTTTCTTAGTAATGCTTTGGATAGATAGATGGAAGGATGGATAGCCGTTAGGGTTAGAACTAGGTTTTATAAAAAATTTAGTAAATGTAGGTCTTTTGAATCAGCATAGTAATGTTTAGTTGATAGCTTATAGGGTTTCACTAAGTCCTAAAATGAGGATAATAATGTTTTTGTTTATATTTTGTTTTTGCAGAAATCAACGAGCCCCTACATCATCCCCGCCGTCGTCCCCTTCACCGACCCCCTCCGACCTCAAGGTGAGACCAGCCAAATCCCCATGTCGATGATGATGTAGATGTTTTGATAGATGTGGTAGAGTAGTAGATGAGTAGCCGTGACAATGTGATGAAGCTAGTTTCTATTGTTTTTTCAATACAACAGAATGTAGATTATTTCCATGGAATATAAATTTTTCAATGTAGGTCTTTCAAATATGATGGAGATTTACACATGTGATATGTAGTGTTGTGTACTACTAGTGCTTGCCCAAGTGGCCTATGTTTGCAGGGAACACCTCCGAGCTAGTGGCCTATGTTTTGCCAGAGTGTTGATTAATTTCCATTCCGGCAAATTTCAGGCGCTCGATATGTCCTTTTTAGCAAAGGTCATGCCGGATTTTTCCGTGAATTTTGGCATGACTTATGCTAGAATATGTAGGAAATATCGAGTGGCCCGAATAATAATGATCTAATTTAGTTTTTGTAGTACATATATTTAATTTTAGAAGTTTAATCTTTGAATTAGGAACATAGAAAATGTCTGACGACGACGATAGGATCCCGGATTGCGACTACTGCGGCGACGACCGATGTCTGTGCGACAGGCCTCACCTGCAAGACGGTCGGCGCTTCAGTATTAAGCTCGACGAGACCTTAGATGTTGAAACGGTACGCAACGACGACAAGTCTGTTTTCGTAATTAAGCATGACTTCCGCTTCTTCAACGTGTAATTTCCGTCTTTTACAATTCGACTAGTGCATCCCCTGCCATGCAAGACGTTATGTCTTGGAGAAGCTGAATTTCCAAGATCATGAGAATATGGAGACAAAGAGAGTTCACCTCAGGACCCATCATGGTTATGATTTTGCCGTAAAGCTATACAATGCGGTGAACTACTCCCATTTTGGTTGCTCGAATTGGGAAGTACTGTGCAAGGCGTATGGTTTTCAGGAGGGTATGCATGTCACCTTCGATCTTGGTGATCCTGAAGATGACATCGACGAAGATAATGTCAATGAAGATAATATCGACGAAGCTAATATCGACATTTGGGTCCTTGTTGATACGCTTCCACTTCTACCTTTATGTGAGTTTCTCAAACATATTTATTAAGTAATTTATATGGTTTAAAAATAGTTAACATCTTATTTCCATTGACAAGTTATTTCCATTCTTCAAAACATGTACGAAAAGTAGTAGACAAAACCTACTACAATTATGGGTCTGAGCTAACCCTCGAGGAGATAAATCATTTTATTTCATGGAATAATGATGTTGAGACTTTTAAGACGAATTAGCATATCCCTCCAAGTTATTCTCTATACGTGCCACTAGTCCATGTGTTGAACTACGGTAACATCCATTGAGATATCATGGTAAGATTTTTCCTATTATGTCACCAGTGCATTTTTTGCATATATTCTTCTTAAGCTAAATTGCATTTTGCTAATTAAGTATGTAATTATGATGTTCTTCAACAGAAACTCCTGACGGACTGTATACCTACTCTTATGCAAATGAAAGGTGACATGAGGATTGTTAGCTTACGGCCAGGTTGGCCTATGATTCACCGCAGTGCATACATGATTCATCGAACAGATGTCATCCTCACAATGAAAGACTGGAGAAAAGTTCTGAATGATCGCAAAGAACTACTTGGGGGCAACATCAAGTGCAGCCCACAAATCGGAGACAGGTTCATCTGTATTCTCCATAATGGAGAATCAGGGGTTTACCTATTTCATGCTATTTTACCTTCCAGAGAGTAGCAGGTCTTAAGTACTTATGTGCTACATTGTGCTAGAATGATGAGGTAGTTCTCATATGACTATGATGATGAGTTGTTATCATGATGATGATGATGATGAGTTATGTGCTACATTGTGCTAGAATGATGAGCTAGTTCCTATATGATTATGATGGTGAGTTGTTATTATAATGATGATGATGATGTATGAGTTCTTATATGAATATGATGATGAGTTATTATGATCATGTTGAGTTATTATATCACTGGTGGGAGAAACATAGATTAGATTTGTCACATCCTAGCTAGTTCATGCATTAGAGTGTTGCATCATGTCTACTTTTCACAGAAAGTTGAAATGGGGATGACAGAAACCCCAGCACCCCCTCTGAAAACAACTAGGGTTTAGTAAAATTATTTTCAATGAACCTGAAATGCCCTTCATAAATGTTCACCATCTTTGGTCCTGGCTAAACCCTCTGCCAAAAATGGTTTCATATTTTTGGAGGCTATTCTGGATTTTTGCACCAAGCCATAAGTATTTGCATTTGGGCAATTTAAACCCTATAAATATTTTAAAATGCCCAAATAATCTTGAAGGTATTTTTAGGCTGTTGAGAATATTTTCAAATGTGCCTCCGAATATTTTCAGGTTTTTCCTAGATGGAATAGTATTTCTACTATTTCAAAACACAGAACAGAAACAAATAAAAAGAAAAACAGAAAGCAGAGAGAGAATCTTACCTGGCAGCCCACTGGCCGGCCCAGCACTGTGCTGGCCCGCGCCAGTCAGCTGCTTCCTCCTGCCAGAGCAGGCAGAGAGGTGACGCCGGCGTGCGCGAGCTCGCCATGGCGCCACCTACTTGCCCCTTCACCCGTGGACGAGCTGGACGACCTCCACGTCGCGCCCCCGAGCCCCTGGACACCTCCATTCGCCCCCTGCACCTCTCCCTCACCTCCCTCCACCATGGCCGACGCAGCCGCTGCCACCTCGCCGACGTAGCCGTAGCCACCGCCGTCTCCGCGTCACCTGACCGTGTCCAGCAGCTCCGCCGTCGCCTTCTGCTTCGAGCAGGTCGGGCCCCGAGCGCTCGCTTGCCCCGAAGCCACTGCTCCGACCTCGCCTTCACCACCCGCCGCCGGAGATCCCCTTCGCCGTCACCACCGCAGCAGTTCGTCCCCGACAGCACCGCCTAGCTCATCGCCTTTGCCGTGAGCTTCTGCCCCTTCCCCTTCCTCTCATTCCTGCTGCCGCCCTCTGCCTCGACCGCAACAAGCAGCACCGCACGCGCCGCCGCTGAGCTCGTCGCCGACGATGCTCCGGCCACCCTACGGGCACGCCACCATGCCCAACGAGTTCACCTCGTCACGTAGGCCATGTAGGACCTGGCCTTGAGCCTCCAAGAGCACCACAACGACGGGTCCGACCTCACCCGTACCCCGGCAGCCGCACAGCTCGTCGCCGGCGTCATTTCCGGCGACCCCGAGCTTCACCCCCACCACCAATCAACGCGGGATGCTCCCAGCTACGCGTAGGTGCCCTCCGCCGCCCTTTTGGTCGCCGGAGGAGGAATCCCGCAGCCTCCGCCGCGTCTGGACGTCGCCGGCGGCTAAACGCCGGCGAGTCAGCGTGGTTTGACCACGGGTTTGACTCCCCAGAGTCACTGACAGTGGGGCCCGCCTGCTAATTAACCTGAGTTAGAGTTAAATTAATTCTAATTAGTTTAACTAACTAACACTGACACTGACACAGGGGACCCACACGTCAGGTTTGACCTGGACTGCCCCGTTGACCGCTGATGTCATCATGACACACTGCTGACGCAATAAGTAATTTAATTACTGGAATTATTCTTATACAGGAAATTCCAGAAAATATCACAAACTTCAAAAAATCAATGAAAATAATCTATAGCTCAGAATGAAAAGATTTATATATGAAAAATGATCAGAAAAATTCATTCTATCCATCGGTACTGGTTTCATGCCTGTTTAAGCAAATTAACCTACTGTTTAATGCAGAACAAGATAAAGCACTAATGAAGGCCACTTATGAACTTGGAATTTGAATCTTTGATTCAAAATAGTCCAAACCCATCTGGTCTTAGTTGCATTAGCCCAACACATTCATTTTTGCCATGTCTCATGCATGCATCATATTGTTGCACTTTGCTTGGTGTTGATCGTGCTTCGATGTGTTCTTCGTGGTAGGTTCTGCCTCCGAGGATATTCACGAGTATCCAACTGAAGGGCAGTATTCCACCATCACTCCGTCAGGCAAGCAACCCATTGATCATTTCGATACAAACCCATCTTCTCACTTCTGCTCTCATTTACTGCATTAAGACAACGCGATTCAAACTGCTGTGTGTTGCGGTAGTTGAACCCACTTTCCTATGCATGACTTTTCATTGCCACAATAACTAGATGAAACCCACTAGCATGTGTAGGAGTTGATTGAGCCATGTTGTGTTCCTACAATGCTATGCTTGCTACGCTTAGAGTCGTGTCAGGTCTGGCTCATCAGGGTGATGAACTAGAGTGAAAGCGTGTGTCGGTAATGAGAGTGAGGTGTTGAATACGTTTTGGTAAAGGTATCGATGAGAGGCCATGTAGGAGTACATGGTGGGTTGTTTCATTGAGACCGTCCCTAAGAACTGAGATCTGTATGCGTGATTTAAGATTCAGCTACTACCACGCATTGGGCCCGAAACCAATGGACCCCCTCGGCTTCTTAATAACCCTTGTCCTCTATCCAGGAGTTGCACGTAGTTTCTGGTGTTTGTAGTAAGCTGGAGGCCATGGACAGCGCTGACCCGCGGGGTGGGCTGTGATGCGGTAGGCTCGTGGCACGGTGTACCGAGTCGCCCGTTTGGTGTCCCGGGAACCCTGCACACATCGTTTGGGGCCATATATGGAAACCTCGGCCGGACTCCCTGCGGATGGAACCTGAATAGGCGATAAACCTGGACTAGAGACTCGAGTGTTTAGGTAGGTTGTGGCCGACACCCACGTCGGGCTTCCACTTGAAGGTTGCCGAGTACACGTCGTGTAACGGCGGTAAGGGGTGAGAGCGTGTGTGACGAAGTACACCCCTGCAGGGTATAAAACTATTCGAATAGCCGCGTCCGCGGTAAAGGACTACTTGGTCGCTTATGCAGTTCATAGACAAGTAAATGGATACTACTAAAAGCCTCAAGATAAGTGTGAGTACTGCGGATGGCTCTCTCGTGGGATGACGAGGGAGGATCCACGGTGGAGTATTGAGATGGTGATTAGTGGACACGTGTGCGAAAACTATTTTACAAGTGGTGTCTTGTAGGATAGCTTAGCCAAGAGTCAAAGCTGGCTTGCTGCAATAACTCCACTACCTTCTTGAGAATGAACATGTATAGTAGGATCTGTTGTAAGACTTGCTGAGTACCTTTGTACTCATGTTGCTTCAATTACTGTTTTCAGATGACAACACCGCCCCTTCCGATGGGTTCTATGTAGATCTCGACGATGACGAGTGACTTGCCACCCAGGTGGTGATCGAAGCTTGTGAAGGGCCTACGTAGATAGACAGGCTTCGTCAAGCCTTCTTTCTTTCTAGTGTCTGTACCCAGACAAGTTTGCTTCCGCATGTGCTTGTATGATTGTATGACTTGAGTGTCGGGTCATGTGACCCCTATCTGTATGAACATGTTATGTAAGGCTCTCCGGAGCCCTTTAAATAAAGTACTTTGAGTTGTAGAGTTTTGTTGTGATGCCATGTTGTATTTACACATATCGAGCATATTGTGTGTATGATTGAAATGCTTGGTATGTGTGGGATCCGACAATCTAGTTGTTTATCCTTGGCAGCCTCTCTTATGGGGAAATGTAGTCTAGTGCCTCCTTGAGCCATAGTAGTCCGCTATAGCCCGGTTCACCGGAGACCTGCTAGCCCAGCACTACTGCTCTGGACACTTGACTGGCCGGCATGTGTTTCACATCGTTCCTGTGTCTGTCCCTTCGGGGAAATGTCACGCGGTGACATCCGGAGTCCTGCCTAGCCTGCTATAGCCCGGGTTCCCGGAGTCCGGTTAGCCCAGTGTTACAGCCCGGATTCACACGCTGCTGACCGACACGTTCGATGTTGATTCATGTATGCCTGTCCCCATACGTTAGTGCCGCTTTTGGTTCACGACTAGCCATGTCGGCCCGGGTTCTCTGTCATATGGATGCTAGCGACATTGTCATATACGTGAGCCAAAAGGCGCAAATGGTCCCGGGCCATGGTAAGGCGACACCCGTGGGAGTACCGTGCGTGAGGCCGCAAAGTGATATGAGGTGTTACAGGCTAGATTGGTGTGACTTAGAATCGGGGTCCTGACAATGTTCATGTGACCAAAAGTTGGATTAGTCATCCTACAAATCCAACTTTTCGTCACATGAATCTAATTCATGTTTCTTCCACCTAATGATATAATAACTCAACATGATCATAATGATATAACAATCCCTTAATTGCTAATATATCAAAAAAATTATAACGATATACAAATACAAAGGAAATTTGCAGCATTTTTTCAGAAACTAATAGCAATAGCGAGGGTTGTGATTTTAGCAGCAGTGAGCGATTACCAGCAGCGCGTCTTACTAAAAAACGCTACTGCTACCTATAGATGTCAGTAGCACGACCAACCGCGCTACTGCTAAATGTGAGTTGTAGCGCCGTAGCAGTAGCGTGGGGCCCCGCGCTACTGATAGCCCTTTGACCCGCGCTATGCTAGGCTTTTCCCTAGTAGTGTATGGCGTGAAAACGAACGGGAAATGAGAGGGGAGAGGGGGCGGGTATCATGGCAGGGTTGGAAACGCACTCATCAACAGAGGGGAGAGGTCCTGAATTGGCGGCAAAAGTCTTTGATCGGTGGCGGTAAAGGTGAGGTCAATTCGCTTGACCATGGCCGCCCTAGCTCGAGTTCTTCGGTGGACTGGTAGAGCGCATCGTGGACATCGGAGACACGGAGGGCCAGTGAGTTTTGGTTGTTGGCCATGCTCACGGTGATCGGTGGCGAACACATGGTCTCGGGGTGTCTGGGACGAGGTTGAAGACAACCATGGCTGGGTTGTGTTGGGCTGGACTAGGCCTGCTTGCTACTGCATCATGGCCCAAAAACTACAGTAGTGTTTCCTATTTTTTCTATTTCCTATTTGATTTGGACCCACCTGTAAGGACGTAATGGCAAAAATGTCAAATAAATGGCCAAATACCGGTCAAACAACTTTGACTGGATGAAAATGGCATCGAAGGGCATTTATATAAGTGCAACTAACGGAAGAGGGGCAAATTTGAGCATGCTTCGAAACTAGGGGTCAATCTGAGTAGTGGGTTCGAGTTAGGGTCACAAATGTAAATTTCCCTTTCTTTTTTTCCTTCCTTGGCACCCCACCAAAATTTCCTAATCAAAAAATTAATGTATTCTCAAAGTCCTCTAGGCAACTTAAAGTAAGACATTGAGTAAATAGGAAAACGAATTTGGTAAGAACATTCTTCCCACCTGTCGGGGGAAACGACACCTATGGGATCACGAGGACCCCTTCTGCGGTTGGCGGGCGCGAGGTTGTGCAAAGAGTGGGTCTAGTAGCTAGCACGAGGAGATTTTACCCAGGTTTGGTCCGCGAGGATGCGTAATACCCTAGTCTTGCTTTTGTGTATATTTGAGTGTTCTTGAGTTCTTGAACTAGCTACGGTGTGTGTGTAGTCCAAAAAGTCCGAATCCTTCCTCAGTACGCCTCGGGCCTCCTTTTATAGGAAAAAGGGGTCGCCACAGTGGCACACAGGAGGTGGAAAGTATGTACAGTGTTCAAGCTTATCGCCTGACATCACAGGACAAAACGCATTAAATGCGCTACTTAGGTGTCCTCTTGCTTTATCGGGGACGGCCACGAAGCCTGTCCCGTCCGTCGCCGCCTCGTCTTGCTCCGACATGCGTCCAGGCCAACGAGGCATACAGCGCCATGTAGGCTGGCAGGCTGCTGAGCTGGTGTGGTGGCAGGGTCTTCACGAAGATCTGCATGCCACCACGCAGGTGCTTGACTAGTTGGTGTAGGAGCCACGTACTGCCACGTGGGTATTTGCTTAGTTGGTGGGTCGGCCGCTGAGTTAGGGCGGCGACGGGGCAGCAAGGTCTTGCCGCGGTCTTGCTGATACTCTCGGCAAGGGTCTTGCCAGGGCCTCGTGGGTATCTTCAGTAGGAGCCTTGCCGGGGCCTCATGGGCATCCTCGGCAAGGAGCCTCGTTGTTGTCTTGTTTTCTGGTTCCTATATAGGCTTCGCAGGCCCTTTGTCTTCACAAAGATCTGCATGTCACTACGCAGGCCCCTCCCGAGCCTTGGTTCCAATGTTGTCGATGGTGTCAGAACTCTCAGGCTCAAGGGTGGTGGCTTTGCTGGTGTTGGGTGAGTTGCCCGGCAAGGCTCTTGCCAGGGCTGCGTAGGCCGCCCCGACAAAGGTCTTGCCGAGGGAAGTGAGGGAGTCCTGGATTAGGGGGTCATCGGATAGCCAGACTATATCCTTTGGCCGGACTGTTGGACTATGAAGATACAAGATTGAAGACTTCGACCCGTGTTCGGATGGGACTCTGCTTGGTGTGGAAGGCAAGCTTGGCAATACGGATATGTAGATCTCCTCCCTTGTAACCGACTCTGTGTAACCCTAGCCCCCTCCAGTGTCTATATAAACAGGAGGGTTTAGTCCGTAGGACAACAACAATCATACCATAGGCTAGCTTCTAGGGTTTAGCCTCTATGATCTCGTGGTAGATCAACTCATGTAATACTCATATCATCAAGATCAATCAAGTAGGAAGTAGGGTATTACCTCCATCGAGAGGGCCCGAACCTGGGTAAACATCGTGTCCCCCGCCTCCTGTTACCATCCACCTTAGACACACAGTTCGGGACCCCCTACCCGAGATCCGCCGGTTTTGACACCGACATTGGTGCTTTCATTGAGAGTTCCACTGTGCCGTCACCGTAAGGCTAGATGGCTCCTTCGATCATCGGCAACGATGCGATCCAGGGTGAGGTTTTCCTCCCCGGACAGATCTTCGTATTCGGCGGCTTCGCACTACGGGCCAACTCGCTTGGCCATCTGGAGCAGATCGAGAGCTACGCCCCTGGCCATCAGGTCAGGTTTGGAAACTTGAACTATACTGCCGACATCCGCGGAGACTTGATGTTCGACGGATTCGAGCCCATGTCAGGTGGGCCGCACAATCACGACGAGCATGACTTAGCTCTACCGTCGGACAGTGTTCGGGAGATCACACCTCCAACTACTCTGGCCCTTAATCTGGAACAAATTGTGCCATCCGAGGACAGGTGGATGGACCCCGCCACGGAGGCCGCACACTCAGTGGCGATAGAGCCGAATACTGACTTCACCTCCTACGAGACCCGTGTTGCCGAACCATTGGATTCGTCCCCGGCCATGGGCTCTGAGCCGCCTGCATCCGTGCCTATCGAATCCGATTGGGCACCGATCATGGAGTTTACCTCCGTGGATATCTTTCAGCACTCGCCCTTTGGCAATGTGCTAAACTCGTTGAGGTCTCTCTCCATGTCAGGAGACCCTTGGCCGAACTATGTTCGGCTAGAATGGGATGCGGACGATGAAGAAATTCGCTCCCCACCCACCACCCACTTAGTAGCTACTGTCGACGATTTAACCGACATGCTCGACTTCGGCTCCGAAGACATCGACGGTATGGACGACGATGCAGGAGACGAACAAGAACCACCGCCCACAGGGCGCTGGACTGCCACCTCATCGTATGATATATACATGGTGGACACCCCCAAAGAAGGCGATGGCGATAAGACAACGGAGGATAATCCCTCCAAGAAGCAATCCAAGCACCGATGTCAGCGGCTCCGCTCTAAGTCCCGCCATAGCAAAAGCAGCGATACCGGCACAAGAGACAATAACGCTCCAGATAGTGCCGAAGACGACGACAATCCCCTCCAGCCAGACCTCGAGCGGGAGGATGAACAAGCTAGCCCTCCAGAACAGGCAGTAAACGGAGAATCAGAGGATGACAATTACATGCCTCTCTCCGAAGACGAGGTGAGCCTCGGTGATGAAGAATTTATCGTGCCTGAGGATCCCGTCGAGCAGGAGCGCTTCAAGCGCCGGCTTATAGCCACAGAAAACAGCCTGAAGAAAAAGCAACAACAGCTTCGAGCTGATCAAGAACTGCTAGCGGATAGATGGACTGAAGTCCTGGCAGCCGAGGAATACGAACTCGAGCGCCCAACCAAGAGTTACCCAAAGCGCAGGTTGCTACCCCAACTCGAGGAGGAAGCATTAAAACCTACATCACCAGCATATGATGCGGCTGATCGGCCACCTCGTGGCCGAGACAGAGAGGCATATCAGCCCGAAGTCCAGCCCGCACCCCAGCGCCATTCAAACAAAAATACCAAGGCCCGGGGAAACACGCAGGACCTGCGAGACGTATTGGAAAACAAAGCAAAACATGCAAGATCGATCTACGGATCACAGGGGCACGGCCAGGACATGCCCCACAATGCGGCTCAACCGCCCCAGGGGCTGTATACCTTTATAATTTTCTCTCTTTCAGGACCTTACTCTCTGGAAGCCCTTTTCGGCAGTCTGATTGCTGGACGCATTACGGGAAGGAAATGCCAAGGAGGCAAGAGGCTAAGAAGTACAAGGGAATCCCCAGGTGGTCTCTGATAACGATCGAAATACCTGTTTTAAATACCCATACGCAGCTTGCCCTTGGATAGGACATGTCAAATAGTCCTATTTTTTGCTTATTGCACTACTTGTATCCATACGCTTTGACGTATTATTTAATAACAATGCATAGCGTTAGTCTATTATTGCATTACACCTTTTTTCCCTTTTCTGCTTATTTACGACAAATTACACCCGTACATTCTGGTATGACCAGTACGCCAGGGGCTTCAGTGTAACCCATAACACGGCGTGAGAAGTCCGAACACTTTCGACAGTGCGGCACCCCGAACTTATAGAATTATATGCATCAGCTCCGAATCATGTCTTGGGTCAATAGTTGGGTTTGCCCGGCTCCCATGTTTTGGTACCTTACATTCCGCAATATCGGCTAAGGTAGCGCTGGGAGAACTACTGCGATTGTGTCCCGGTTCTTCCGGACGAGCACCTCAGTAGAGAAAGCCGAAAACTGACTGTCATGATGAGGCGGGAGCTGGTCGCTGTTCGAGAGGTCTCAAGTCCTTAAAGACTTTTTCCGCTTCGGGCGAGGAGTCGGCCTTGCCCGACTTAGGTGTATATAGCGCCCCAAATTCGGCCTTCCGAATACTAGGGGCTTCGCCAAAATTTAGAATTGTAGACTTCTATGGCTAAGTGAGAGTGATAAAGCCTTATAGTCCGATTGCCTGGTTCGCTGTGCTGAACACCTCCTTCGAAGGACCCAAAATTGGGATAAAGAGTGCTCAGGTTTATCCCGAACACCCCAGGACTAGTCACATGGGGGCAGAAGCCGACGACTGGCCAACTCTCAGATTTCATAAACGGCCGCACAGAAGGCAATATTTTAAATTAACAAGCATTGCATAGCGCAAATGAACTCGTTTCACATTACAGGATCACATGAGTACATTCATTCGAATATTACATCCTTAGCACACTCCTCCGCCACAAGGCGAGCACCCTTCAGGACACTCTTATAATACATTTCGGGGTGGCGATGCTCCTTGCCTTCCGGCAGCCCCTCCTTCACCAGCTTTTCGGCGTCCAGTTTCGCCCAGTGCACCTTCGCCCGGGCAAAAGCCCTGCGCACACCCTCGATGCAGATGGACCGCTTTATGACTTCAAGCCGTGGGCAGGCATTCACAAGCCGCCTCACCAGACCGAAGTAGCTATCAGGCAGGGGCTCACCAGGCCACATCCGGACTATAAGACCCTTCATGGCCTGTTCGGCCGCCTTGTGGAGCTCGACCAGTTGCTTCAGCTGCTTGCTCAAGGGAATTGGGTGTTCGGTCCCAGTATACTCAGACCAAAACCACTTCTCCGTCGAGCTCCCCTCCTCAGCCCGGTAGAACTCCGCGGCATCCGACACACTGCGGGGCAGATCTGCGAACGCTCCTGGAGAGCTCCGAACTCGGGTACGTAAAAAGAAAGTTTCCTTCACATGCTTGCTTTGCATAACGAATGCCTTACCCGCCGCTATCTTCTTAACTGCCTCAATTTCCCGGAGGGCCTTTCGGGCTTCGGCCTTGGCGTGTTGTGCGCTTTCGAGGGCCTTCGCAAGCTCGGACCCTTGCGTCTTAGAGTCACGCTCCAAGGACTCGTGTTTTTTGGCGAGAACCTGGAGCTCTTGCCGCACCTCGCCTACTCGGGCTTCTTGCTTTTCTTGCTCGATGCGCTCCTTGGCCGCTTTGTCTTCGGCCTCGGATAGCGCCTTCTGTAGGGCCGCCACTTCGGTCGTGGCACCTAGCACAATTCATGGCGATCCTATTATTCCAAAACCAAATTTTTCTTTATAATATACAGACGGGGTATCACTTACCTTAGTTCTCTTCGAGCTGCCTCTTGGTAAGGCCAAGCTCTTCCTTGGACCGCTCAAGGTCCTGCTTCAGTGCGGCGACCTCCGCAGTACGTGCGGCGGCAGCCAGCAGCGAAGCCTGCATATGCACATAGACATATTCCAATTAGACTCCTGCGGTTATTATTTGATCCTCTATTCGGCCTTTCTTTGCGAAGGCCAAACAAAGCATCAAGGGATACTGTCTATGCGGTAATATTCCCTTATAATCTGGTTACTTACCTCAAAGCCTGTTAGGAGGCTGGTACAGGCTTCAGTCAGTCTGCTCTTGGCGGACTGAACCTTCTCGATCACCGCACTCATGATAGTGTGGTGCTCTTCGTTGATGGAAGCGCTGTGAAGCACTTCCAGCAAGTTGTCCGATGCCTCTGGATGGACAGAGGCCATCGGCACAGGCGGCTTGCCCCTCTTAGCGAGGGGTCGCCCGACAGAGTCCGGAACAACTGGAGGTTCCGGCGTAGTATTCGGCTGGGGGCTGAATTTGCTGCCCCCGTCATCGGAGCCCATGGGAGTCTTGCTCCCCTTGCGCCCAGTGTCCGGGATATCGCCTTGAGGCGCCTCCAGGACTACCTCCCCTCAGTTCGGTGCCCTTTCAGACAACACCTCGACATTGTCCGTAGGGCGAGGGGAGGAGGCGGTCGTAAGTGAATCGTTGTTCATGTCCGATGGGCCCAAAGAATCATCCGACGAAGATACGTCGATGTGGGCTCGGGAGGGGCTGCATAATCATGCGCAGCATGATAAGAAACAGTACAGTAAGATGTACCAAGAATTATTATGGTATCCGGATACTTACGACTTCACCAGGGGCTTGTCCTTGGGTACCCACTCGTCGTCGCTATAGGCGGCCGTTGTGGAGCAGTCCGGGAGGAGGGTCCTTCCCTTCTTGGACCCTTCGGCCTCCCCAGATGGGGCGGCCTTCCTTTTCTTGTCTCCCCCGGTGGGGGGGGAGAACTTTCCTCTTCCTCCTCCTCGTTCTCGTGGGAGGAGTGCGCCTCGGTGTTTTCGGACGATGAGTCCGATATAACCTTGCGCCGGAGACCCTTCCTGGTCCCCGTGGCCTTCTTCTTGGCCTTCTTCGCCGGCACCTCATAAGGCGCCGGAACCAGCATCTCCGTTAGGAGAGCATCTGCTGGATCTTCGGGCAGGGGGATGGACAATCGATCTGCTCCGCTATCTCTATCCAGTCCTATTAGATAGCGTGGAGGCTTATATCCCGCGCATGGTTAAACTGGCGAAAATGAACATCTTATGAAATATCAAAGACTTACCGGATTGGCAGGGCGCTTTGCGCGGAGTCCGCGGTCCTCGGTAAGGGGAGGAGGTACCTCGGCGCCCTTGAACAGCACCTTCCAGACGTCCTTGTGCGTCGTGTCGAAGAGCTCTCGCAGCGTCTGGTGCTCGGCCGGGTCGAACTCCCACAAATTGAATGCCCGTCTTTGACACGGGAGGATCCGGCGGAAGAGCATGACTTGGACCACATTGACGAGCTTGATTTTCTTACTCATCATGTTTTTGATGCATGTCTGGAGTCCGGTCAGCTCTACCGGGGAACCCCAGGACAGGCCCTTCTCTTTCCAGGAGGTGAGCCGCATGGGGATTCTGGATCAAAATTCGGGGGCCACCACCCAGTTGGTGTCGCGCGGCTCGGTGATGTAGAACCACCCCGATTGCCTCCCCTTTATGTTCTCCACATAGGAGCCTTCGAGCCAGGTGACGTTGGGCATTTTTCCCACCATGGCGCCTCCGCACTCCGCTTGCTGGCCGACCACCACCTTCGGTTTAACATTGAAGGTCTTCAGCCACAGGCCGAAGTGGGGCTTGATGCGGAGGAAGGCCTCGCACACGACGATAAACTCCGAGATGTTGAGGATGAAATTGGGGGCCAGATCGTGAAAGTCCAGCCCGTAGTAAAACATGAGCCCGCGGAAAAATGGGTGGAGGGGAAATCCCAGTCCGCGGACGAAGTGGGTCAGGAAAACCACCCTCTCATGGGGTTCTGGAGTAGGGATGATCTGCCCCGCATCTGGCAGCCGGTGTGCGATATCTGCGGCCAGATATCCGGCTCCCTGCAGCTTTGTTATGTTCTCTTCCATAACGGAGGAGACCATCCACTTGCCTCCCGCTCCGGACATGCTTGGAGTGGTTTGAGGGGAAAAACACGAACTTGGGTGCTGGAGCTCGAGTGCGCAAGAATGGATGAGCAAGGAGGAAGAAGGCGTGGGTGAAAAGGGTGAATCCTTGTCCCTTTATAAGGGCGGAAGAAGCTATGCGCCTCCCCACCTACCTGGTAAACTCGCTTATTCCCCAAGCGCCGTAATTGATGGCGCGGTTGGGTTACCCACACCCGTATTGATAAGAATCCCGTGATAAGGGGACACGATCTCTGCTTCGACAAGACGTGCCAAGAAAACCGCCTCGCGATATGTGCCGTGGCTGGTTGTGAAAAACGGTTCGAATAATGACTGGGCCGTGGTGTGATGTCACGCTGCAGAATGTGTCAGCAGATTGGATTTGTGGAAATATTATTCTCTCTACGGTGGTATGTGGAATTTGTTTTGCAGAGCCGGACACTATTCTTGTGTTCAAAATCTTCTATGGAGTATTTGGAGGAGGAACCCGCCTTGCAATGCCGAAGACAATCTGCGTGCCGGACTCATCGTCATTGAAGCCTAGTTTAGGGGCTACTGAGGGAGTCCTGGATTAGGGGGTCCTCGGATAGCCAGACTATATCCTTTAGCCGGACTGTTGGACTATGAAGATACAAGATTGAAGACTTCGACCCGTGTCCGGATGGGACTCTCCTTGGCGTGGAAGGCAAGCTTGGCAATACGGATATTTAGATCTCCTCCCTTGTAACTGATTCTGTGTAACCCTAGCCCCCTCCGGTGTCTATATAAACCGGAGGGTTTAGTCCATAGGACACAACAATCATAAAATAGGCTAGCTTCTAGGGTTTAGCCTCTACGATCTCGTGGTAGATCAACTCTTGTAATACTCATATCATCAAGATCAATCAAGTTGGAAGTAGGGTATTACCTCCATCGAGAGGGCCCGAACCTGGGTAAACATCGTGTCCCCCGCCTCCTGTTACCATCCACCTCAGACGCACAGTTCGGGACCCCCTACCCGAGATCCGCCGGTTTTGACACCGACAGGAAGCCCATCTTGTTGCCTCGTCCTCTGCGCCCCTGGTTGGAGCGCTGCTCTGGTGGTCTTGTACCTTTGCTTCCTTCCTCTGCCCCGCTAAGTGTGGCCGTAGGTGCGGCTCTAACTGCCCGTGCACAAGTAAAGGGGTACAAAGAGGGCCCCTTCTTTTGTACACCGATAGGAGCCCCCAGGCCTGGGCTACACGTAAGCGCGACGCATTGTTGGGCTAGGCCCAGAATGGTGCGCGGGCACGCGGGGCTGAGTTTTACCGCAGTAATTTCCCTCGCTAGTTGCACTTCCCCATGACCCATGTTGAATGCGTGACGTGGGGGTCGTGCATGGAGTGACCGCAGCATGCTTGCGTCACCCCTTGGATTTTATAGTAAAGAGGCGGCCCGCGTCCCCCCCATAAAAATATAGGAAGCCGCAGGGGCACGGCTCATTTACCAGGTGGATTCGGGTCATGGCCATCATGGCATCCATGCCCCACGACCGCGGGGCGTGAAACGGTCGTCCCACTTGCCATCTGAATCCTGGCTCGCCCGCCACGTGTCCCCCATGCCTTGGGGAGGGCAGGCGGTGGACATAGAGGGCACGGGCTTTAATGCCGGGGCGGGGGGCCGGGCATTGCTGATTGGAGCAGTGGGTCAGTCCTGTTTCCTCGCGCCCCCGGTGGCTGGATTGGTTGACTGGGGCGGCCGCCCTTAGGCTTGCTTGGCCCCGCCCCCCTATAAAAAGGGGAGAGGGATAGCGCCTTCCCGCATCCATCCTCTTCCAGTTTGATCCCTTTCCTTTCCTTGTCATGGCGAGAGGGCGCGGTCGTGGCCGTCCTTCCGTGGAGGCGACCAGGTCTTCCTCCCGCCAGAGAGCTGCGGCGGTAAAGCAAGAGCCGGACGCCCAAGATGAAGGCCATGCTCGCGGCAGAGGCGCCGGACGGGGCCGCGGTCGGCGAGACGGTCGAGGCGGAGGTGGGCGCGGAAGGGGGACACCCGCGTCGTCATCATCTCCGTCACCATCTCCTCCTAATTCGTCAAGCGGCCATGTCGGGGACACGGCGCTGGAGTTCATCCTACAGTTGCGTGAGCCGCCGCGCAGCCGCCTTTCTCTTCTCGAAGCGTTTGCAAGGGTGCTGGAGATTGACCAGCCACCGAGGTTGAGGCTTCACATGAAGGGGTGTTGCAATGGGGACATGTAGGCGAACACAAGGTTCCCCGTCCCTCATGTAATGCTCATCTGTCAGGGTTGGAAAACCTTCGCACGCGCCCACTGCTTGATGAAGGGGCACGTCCTCCACTTTAAATTAGTGGAGAGCGATCTGCTCCCCGTCAAGGTCTTCGGGTGCTCGGGAATCAGGCTAGGGTACTGCACGGAGAGCTCGACTGATGAAGAAAGCTCCTCCTCGAGTGACAGCGATGAGGAGGACACCGGCAGGGAGGACGACGAGGACGGGCCCGACTAGGCGTCGGACACACCGTCCTCGGGCGACGCCGGCAGCACCACCATCTGTACCTGGCCTTTCCCCTGGCAGCGATCTGCCGGGGGTGGGGGCAGCTCCTTGAACTTCTCGGGGTCGCCTCCTTGGGCGGATCGCATGGGAAGGCTGGAGAAGGCGAATAAGGTGGGCGGCAGGCCGTCAAGTCGGGGTACGATGGCACCGACGTCTTCGTCTCGTATTGCCGGCCCGCTGCCTCATCTTTCGGCTCTTCTCTGGGCGCCATCATCACCAGCCCTCTTCTGGACGGCCCCCGGGATGTTCTCTTGGTGTCTTTTGCTGCTCATACCTCGCCTAGGCACTCCTTTTGCCCCCCTGCCATCTTGTTCCGTTCCCTAGAGAGAGGGACAAGAAAGGGATTATGGGCATCTTATCTCTTTTTAGTTTTTAAACCTATAGGCACTTGTCAGATTTAAACCTTGTAATCCCCTTGCCCAAGCTCTCACTCTGTATGAATTGTACTTGTTAACAACGTATTAACGAGGAAAAGGGGTGCTTGTCGGGTTCTTTTGTGCGTGAGCGAGGCCCACACCAAGGATCGAATCCTTATTATCTTAAAATAAACATCGTTACCTGGCAACAGACCTTGCCGTCCTCCTGCTCTATAGCTCGACTACACTCACGCCCTTGGCGGAGGAAGGGGCAAAGTAGGATTAGGCCCTTCATTTGTTCCCTTTCCATAGCACTACAACTAAGTTTCGGCCCAAAGAAAGGTTCTTGGACACGGGAAAGAGGGAGTACGACGGTATAAGAGTGAGCGAAGCTTCGTACGTTCAAGTTCCATACGGATGTGTAGAGTGGGGGATGAAAGACTTATCTGATTCTGCTGCCCCCGGCAACCTTGGCTTGCCGTGGTCGGATCTCTGGATCTGTAGCCCTCGGCAACCTTGGCTTGCCGGGGTTTGGGCGTCGGCCTGTTTTCTTTCCCCCAAACAGCTCAGCAGAAACCCCCGCGCATCCTGCGAACCAAAAGAAAGGACGGGAAGGAACAGAGAGACGCACACTCAACCTCTATGCTAGGGATTAGTCGCCACTAAGCACTATCGACCCTAACAAAGAGACAGACTCAACCTAGCATGCATGCTAAAACTTAGGGCGCCAGCGCTTCATTTATTTATGCTCAGGGTCTGCGCCTGGCTCTGTACATAGGGTTACATGCCTTGCCGGCAAGGCTAGTACAAAATGGGGGTTGCCGGGGCTCCCGACAACTACGCCTTAGGGGTAAAACTTGCGAAGATGTTCGATATTCCCGGAATTGCTCACCAGAATGCCATCTTTGGTCTCCAGGCGGACTCGCCAGGCCTGATGACTCATATTACCCGGTAAGGGCCTTCCCACTTCGGCGTCAACTTGTTTGAATTCATGGCGGATTGAATTCGCCGAAGAACAAGGTCGCCTTCCTCAAGGCTTTGGGCGTGAACCTTGCGGCTATGATAGCGGCGCAGGGCTTGCTGGTAGCGAGCGGCTCGCACAGCAGCCCGAAGACGATCTTCCTCAAGGAGCATCGCATCCTCTTGGCGCAACTGCTCTTGCTCATGCTCATCATAAGCGAGCACTCGAGGTGACCCGTATCTGAGTTTCGTGGGGAGAATTGCTTCTGCCCTGTATACCAGGGCAAAGGGTGTCTGGCCAGTGGCTCGATTTGGCGTCGTTCTGATCGACCAAAGAACCGTTGGCAATTCATCAATCTAGCGCCTTCCGCACTTGTGCAGCTTGTCAAAAGTTTTGGTCTTGAGGCCCCGCAGCACTTCTGCATTCGCCTTCTCAGCCGGGCCGTTACTTCTGGGATGAGAAATAGAAGCAAAACAAACCTTGCTGCCGAGATCGTGAATGTACTGCATGAAGGTGCGGCTTGTGAACTATGTGCCATTGCAGGTGATGACCCTATTGAGCACACCAAAATAGTAGACTAGCCCCTTGAAGAACTTGACGGCTGACTGTGTCGTTACCTTTCTCACCGGCTCCACTTCCGGCCACTTTGTGAACTTGTCGATTGCGACGTAGAAGTACTCAAAGCCCCCGACAGCACAGGGAAAGGGGCCCAGTATATCGAGCCCTTAGACCGAAAATCGCCAGGAAAGAGGGATGGTCTGAAGAGCTTGAGCCGGTTGATGAAGCTTCTTTGAATGGAACTGGCATGCCACACACTTGGTTACTAGTGCCGTCACATCCTGGAGAGCGGTGGGCCAGAAGAAACCTTGCCGGAATGCCTTGTCGGCAAGGGCTCTCGACCCTATGTGGGAGCCACACATGCCTCCATGTATCTCTGCCAACAGCCTCAGTCCGTCTTCCCGAGGAATGCACTTTAACTTCACGCCGTTCGGTCTCCTTCTGTATAGGGAATCATCCACAAACTGGTACATGCTGGACTGACAGGCTACTTTCTCTGCTTCTTCCTGCTCCTTGGGGAGCTGTCCTGTTTGGAGGAAACGGACGGTGGGCTGCGCCCATGCCGGAGCCTAGGGCTCGACGGCAAGGACCAAAGGCACATCTTCGGCCGTAAGGGCAGCTTCCTCTACGGCCATGGCTTGAGGCCCTGCCGGGGGTTGCTGCTCTCCGGCAAGCTTGGGACACCCGGCAACGTCCTTGCCGGCGGCTCCTGGGAGCTCAACGGGAAAGTACTTGCCGGGGCCCGCCTTCCTTTGTTTGCTGTGTCCTGCTGATGGTTCAACGGCTGGCTGACTTAATTGAAGCACAAAGGTACCTGGTTCCACAGGCAACTTGAGGGCAGCGCATTTTGACAGGTCGTCAGCAATGCCGTTCTCCGCTTGGGGAACATGCTCTGCTTGCAATCCATCAAAGCGCTCTTCCAACTTCCTCACTTCATCCACATAGGCCTCCATCAACGAGCTCTGGTAATCCTTGTTCACTTGCTTGACGACGAGCTGCGAATCACCTATGATGATGAGCTTCCCGATTCTGAGGTCTGCCGTGATCCTGAGACCGGCCAGCAATCCCTCGTACTCCACCGTGTTGTTCGTTGATTTTTCCTGGGGAAAGTGCATCTGGATTAAGTACTTGAGGCGCTCTCCGGTGGGTGTGACGAGTAGTACGCCGGCACCAGCACCTTGGAGTGAGAAAGCTCCATCAAAGTACATAATTCACTCACTGCTCGTCTCCTTGCCGGGAAGGGTGGTCTCTTGAATCCCCTCGTCGGGCGTTGCGGTCCATTCTGCTATGAACTCTGCCAAGGCTCGGCTCTTGATTGTCGAAGTACTTTCAAACTTGAGGCCAAAGCTTGACAATTCCAAAGCCCACTCCACAATCCTCCCGGTTGCATCCGGGTTGTGCAGCATTCGTTGCAACGGGAGGTGGGTGACGACGGTGATCTCATGTGCTTGGAAATAGTGGCGCAGCTTTCTCGAGGCCATGAGGAGGCCGAAAAGTAGCTTCTGCATACCAGAATATCTTGATCTAGCCCCCTGCAGGAGGGAACTGACAAAATAAACCGGGTGCTGCACCACCTTCTTCTTTTGTTCCACTTCGCCCATCTGCGCAGACTCTGCCTTGCCGGGGCCGGGCCTTGCCGTGGAGGACTCCGGCCCACCATCCGAAGGCTCCGCGGCTACCACTGCTTCTTCCTCAAGTTCCCTCTGTGCCACCAGTGCAGCACTAACCACTTGATTCGTTGCTGCTAAGTATAGCAGCAACGGCTCTTGTGGTTTAGGCGCGACTAGTATTGGCATGGAGGAGAGGTACCTCTTCAAATCTTGTAGTGCTGCCTCTGCCTCCGGAGTCCACTTTGCTGGACCCGCCTTTTTCAAAACTTTGAAAAAGGGGAGGGCACGCTCAGCAGATTTGGAGATGAACCTACTCAGGGCAGCAACGCAGCCAGCGAGCCTACAGACGTCCTTGACCCGTTTTGGTGCCTCAATCTGCTCAATTGCCTTGATCTTGTTGGGGTTCGCCTCGATCCCACGCAGTGACACAAAGAACCCGAGAAGCTTGCTAGACGGAACGTTGAAGACATACTTCTCAGGGTTCTGCTTGAGGTTGATCTTGCGCAGATTTGCAAATGTTTCTTCTATGTCTTGCACGAGCGTGGCCCTGTCCTTGGTTTTGACCACTATGTCGTCCATATAAGCTTCCATATTTATATGTAGCTGGGGCCCAAAACCAATTTGGACCGCTTGGGCAAACGTCGAACCATCGCTCTTCAACCCGAAAGGCATTCGTACAAAACAGTACGTACCACATGGGGTGATGAATGTGGATTTTTCTTCATCTTCCTTCACCATGAAGATCTAGTGGTATCCTGAATAGGCGTCGAGGAATGACAGCAGGTCACACCCGGCAGTGGAGTCCACAATCTGATCGATGCATGCCAAAGGGAAAGGATCCTTTGGGCAGGCTTTATTGATATCTGTGTAGTCAATACACAACCTCCATTTCCCATTTGCCTTACGCACCACCACTGGATTGGCCAACCACGTGGGGTGGAGCACTCCTCTAACCAGGCCTGCCGCCTCCAACTTCCTGATCTCCTTGATGATGAACTCTTGTCGCTCCAAAGCTTGCTTCTTGACCTTCTGCTTGACGGGCCGCGCATGAGGACACATAGCAAGATGGTGCTCAATCACCTCCATGGGAACGCCGGGGATGTCGGATGCTTGCCATGCAAACAAATCGACATTTGCCCGCAGGAAGGCGACAAGTGCGCTTTCCTATTTGCTGTCGAGGATGGAGCTTATAGTAAAAGCCCCGCTCGTGCCGTCCTCCTTGACGAACACCTTCTTGGTTTTCGGCGGCGCAGCCTTGGATTTCTTGCTCTTGCCAGTGGAGCTCTCTGGCACATCCTCGATGGGAGCACTGCACTCTGAAGAGGCACACTTGCCGGAGTGGGTGCCGGAGGTCTTTCCGGAAGAGGTCTCGCTGGAAGGGGTCTTGCCAGCCTTCTTCCTTCCCGGGGCTTCAGCGGCAGGAGCAAGTGCCTTGGCGGCAGTTGCTGCAACTGCCTCTCGGTAGAGTTGGTCGGCGCAGATGAGCGCGTCTTTCTTGTTAGAGGGGACGGTGATGATGGTTAGCGGCCCCGGCATCTTCAATGTGTTGTAGGCGTAGTGTGACGCCGCCATGAACTTGGCCAGCGCTGGGCAGCCAAGGATCCCATTGTATGGCAAGGGGATCTTGGCGACATTGAAAACGATCTTCTCCGTCCTATAGTTCAGCTCGCCCCCAAACGTAACGGGCAGCGTGATTTTACCTTTTGGTTGGCTCCTTCCCGGGTTGACCCCTTGAAACGTGCCCGTCTCCTCGAGATCTCCATCAGGAATCTGCAACCTCTTGATCACATCGGGCGAGATCAAATTCAGTCCGGCCCCACCATCAACCAGCACTTTTGTCACCTTGAGGTTGCTTATTGTTGGTGAAACCAACAACGGCAAACACCCGACCGCAGTCGTGCGATCAGGGTGATCCTCGATGTCAAAAATGATGGGCATCCGGGACCACTTCAGTGGCTTCTGGGCATCAAACGATGGCTCCGCCGCAGTGACCTCACGCGCCCACCGCTTCAGTTGGTGGTGTGAGGTGTGCAACGAGGCGCCACCGTCAACGCACATGGCCTCTGTAGCTTTGTGGAACTCGTGCTCGCCGGACTTGTCGTCCTCGTCATGATCATCATCTTCCTCCTTCTTATCGCGGCCCCGAGCGGGCCTCTCTTGTTGACTATCTTTGCCGCGGCGACCTCCTTGGCCGCCACTCTTCTTGCCGGACCCCTCAGCACCATCCTGACCCTTCTCCTTGTCTTTCCTTTCATATTTAGCCTTCTGCTTTTCTGCAAGCAGCTCAACCTGTCGGCAGTTCTGGAGGTCATGGCCCTTGGTGTGGTGGATCTTGCAGTACTGCTTGTCGGAGCCTCCTGGCTTGTCGGCGGCCGCCAAGGCCCGGCAGGCGGCACACCCGGCAACCTCCTTGCCGGGGTCGTCAGTCTTGGCCTTCTTGGCAGCGCCGGGGTCGCCGGATCCCTCAACGGCAAGCATAGTCTTGCCCTTACGCTTCCTGTTGCGGCGCCAGCACTTCTTTGTCGAGGCGGCAGTGTCTTCGTCAGTGGAGTCGGTTTCCGCGCCGGCGTCCTCGCCGGGGTACTTCCTTCCTTCCTCAGCCCGAGCACATCTATCAGCTAGAACATAAAGTTCGGCTACATCCTTGACCTTGTTCATCGCCAGCTCTTCACGCATCTTGCGGTTGCGTACGTTCTGATGGAACGCACTGATGACAGCGGCGGGATGAACATCTGGGATGGTGTACTGCACACGGCTGAATCTTTGTATATACTTACGCAGGGACTCGCCATCCTTCTAGGGGATGACATGCAAGTCACTTGCCTGGCCAGGAGCTTGGTGGCCTCCGGTGAAGGCGCCACCAAACTCGTGGCACAGATCCGACCAGCAAGAGATGGAATCTACTAGCAGGTGCATCAACCACGACATGATGTTGGGCTTAAGCACCAACGGAAAGTAGTTGGCGAGCACCTTGTCGTCGCGAGCCCCGGCAGCCTGCATCGTGATGGTGTAGATGCTGAGGAACTCTGACGGGTGAGTCTTGCCATTGTACTTTTCCCCGACATTAGGCCTGAATGTGCGATGGGAGGGCCACTGGAACTGCCGCAGCTCTCGGGTAAAGGCTGGACAACCCACCTCGTAAGGCAGGTCGCCGGAGCCCCCCGGCGCTGGGTGGTCCATGGTAGGCCTCGCATGCCGATCTGACTGATGGCGTGTCTCCCGTCGTCGCTCGATGGTGGTTCGAGCGTCTTCCTTGGCTCGCTCCCGAAGGACTTGGCGTTGGTCGCGGTGGGCTCGCAGGTCGGATGACACCGTAGAAACGTCGTCGCGGGCGTCGGTCCGGTGAGCCAATGGCTGCCGTCGCGGCCGCGGGGGAGGAGAGTGCACCGTGGTCGCAGCATCCCCAGTCCTCCCACCGCCAGCACGCGTCGGCTCGACAGAACGCCGGCACAAGGGTCCCGCTGGGAGTGGCTCATCTTTGTTGGCGAAGCTGACAAGGCTTCGAATGGTGGCTCTCCACTCGTCGAGCTTCTCCGCAGCGGGCAGGAAGTCGAGGAGCAATTGTACGCGCGCCAACGCTTCTGCTGGCGTGGGTGGCGGTGAAAGCTACATGGACCCTGACGCGCTCCGACTTCTAACCACGTTAGAAGGAGCTCTATCACGGTCTCGCGGTCGCGCGCTGCTTCCACCAGTGTCCCAGTGCGCACGCTGGCCCGATGTGTCCTGAGAGTGATGCAAAGGGCTCTTCCCGCGGCGGCGCCCGGGGGCGCCGATGTCGTGGTGTTGCTCATCGCGCGCGGCCTGGGAAGGCCGTGGCACGGCCGTCCGGGAGGTTGCCGCTCCGCCTGTGGGCAGCACCGCCCTGTTCCCGGGCCCAGCAGCGTGTGGCTCGTCGTCCTGGACCCGGCAGTGCCGCTTCCCAGGCTCCGATCGCCAGAGTGTCGTGGACGCTCGCGGGCGGCGCCTCCGGCGCCATCCGTTGCTACTCCCTGTGCTGGTGCGGACGGGCCGGCCCCGGGCGACCCGATGGAAGTGATCCCCTTCTTCTTGGGGGCCATGGTGATGATGAAGTTGATATGCTAACTCCCAAACCGGACTTTCACAGCTTGCGCTCCCTACCTGGCGCGCCAAAGATGTCGGGGGAAATGACACCTATGGGATCACGAGGACCCCTTCTGCGGTTAGCGGGCACGAGGTTGTGCAAAGAGCGGGTCTAGTAGCTAGTACGAGGAGATTTTAGCCAGGTTCGGGCCACGAGGATGCGTAATACCCTAGTCCTGCTTTGGTGTATATTTGAGTGTTCTTGAGTTCTTAAACTAGCTACAGTGCGTGTGTAGTCCAAAAAGTCCGAATCCTTCCTCAGTACAGCTCGGGCCTCCTTTTATAGGAAAAAGGGGTCACCAAAGTGGCACACAGGAGGTGGAAAGTATGTACAGTGTTCAAGCTTATCGCCTGACATCACAAGACAAAACACATTAAATGCGCTACTTAGGTGTCCTCTTGCTTTATCGGGGACGGCCACGAAGCCCGTCCCGTCAGTCGCCGCCTCGTCTTGCTCCGACACGCGTCCAGGCCAACGAGGCATGCAACGCCATGTAGGATGGCAGGCTGCTGAGCTGGTGTGGTGGCAGGGTCTTCACGAAGATCTGCATGCCACCACGCAGGTGCTTGACTAGTTGGTTTAGGAGCCACGTACTGCCACGTGGGTACTTGCTTAGTTGGTGGGTCGGCTGCTGAGCTGGGGCGGCGACGGGGCGGCAAGATCTTGCCGCGGTCTTGCTGATACTCCCGGCAAGGGTCTTGCCGGGGCCTCGTGGGTATCTTCGGTAGGATTCTTGCCGGGGCCTCGTGGTAATCCTCGGGAAGGAGCCTCGCTATTGTCTTGTTTTCTGGTTCCTATCTAGGCCTCGCAGGCCCTTTGTCTTCACAAAGATCTGCATGTCACTACGCAGGCCCCTCCTGAGCCTTGGTTCCAATGTTGGCGATGGTGTCAGAACTCTCAGGCTCAAGGGTGGTGGCTTTGCTGGTGTTGGGTGAGTTGCCCCGGCAAGGCTCTTGCCGGGGCTGCGTAGGCCGCCCCGGCAAAGGTCTTGCCGGGGGAAGCCCATCTTGTTGCCTCATCCTCTGCGCCCCTGGTTGGAGCGCTGCTCTGGTGGTCTTGTACTTTTGCTTCCTTCCTCTGCCCCGCTAAGTGTGTCCGTAGGTGTGGCTCTAACTGCCCGTGCACAAGTAAAGGGGTACAAAGAGGGCCCCTACTTTTGTACACCGACACCACCATATGATTAAAGTTTTTCCAACCATCCATATACCTTATTCCAGATGCGATCTTTTAAATACTTTAAGGTGCCATTTTTTGACCTACCTACTTCTGAGGGCATACCAAGGTATTTTTCACTAAGAGATTCATTGCAAACACTAAGTGTTGGTGCAACGATAGGCCCCTTATGTTTTTGGGGTTTGTTGACATAAACAATATGGGACTTATGTGTTTGCTAGTGCATACAGAGTAAAAGGTCCATGAGGTATCAAGGAGTTTGATGCAAATGACGAAGATAATCCCCTGCGTGGCAGCGAAGGTTATCACCGAAGATAAAGCTAAAAAGACTGACCCCTAAAAATTGTTGAAGTTCAAGCAATTGGTTCGGCGTCTGTTCAGAGAATATGCCTGCGTTTGAGGAAGAATGAAGACAAAGTGAAGACATAGCATTTATTTCGTTCTTCTTCTTTCATTAGATTCATAGGACCATTGTACTATAAAGAGGGGTGTAGCGTTCGAAGCTTTGATTCTCTGATGCTAAACCCAAATCGTATGAAAGCTATGAGAGAAATATCTTTGTGTTCCGAGCAAATACTTGCCAACAGGAGACTGTGATCTTCTTCGCCGCGAGAGATTTGACTAGGACCGAGGAGTTAGCATTACTTGTTCCTCAAGTAATGTTACCGTTGCTCCAAAATCCGCCTGCTGTGAACGTGTTGGTTGGCCATTGGCTGGACCTCGTGTCCAAAATGGTCATTTCCCGTCTAGGAAGGCTGCGGCTACATATAGCCACCCCGCGCCGGCTTTGTCCGGTGGCTGCTCCGTTTGATTCTGAGGAGATTGTTGAGCAACCCACTCTCTGAGTGATTTGAATTTAAAATCCACTGAGAGAAAAACCCTAGAGCCGAAGAATTAGATAGTGGTTTGGCATCAATGGAATCTGAGTTTAGTACGCTTCGCCTATTACTCTTGAGAGCTGCAAACTCTCTAGACGGTTAGGTGTCAATTTGTTCAGAGACCAAGAGTGATTGTGGTTCTCGAAGAAAAAGTCTGTAAAGGTTCGGAGATCGCCTGCAAGTATCTACCACGAGTAATCATCATCGGTTGATGAATCGATTGTCGAGGTGAATAGGTTGAAGATAGTTTATCTTCCGTGTTAAGTCATAGCCCCTCCAACCAGAGGTAGTCCTTATGCAGAAGGACGAACTGGTCGAACAAATTCCTTGTCGCCATCGAGCATCATCGGTTATCTCTGTCACTCATGTTTACCTTCGATGCATTTTCACTCGTATGGTTTACATTGATGCATGTATTAGTTCTCCTTCGGTACTCCGTTCTAGTTCACTGTAGTTTGCTTTTCATTCATTCCGCTTCTGGGTTCTAAGAGATTTAAGTTTTCCGAAGAATAATTAAAACTCACATTCACTCCCCCCCTCTGGTAGACATACTTCATTCCTACACTAAGCTCGGGTTTAATCAAGTCCTTACTGACATGAGGTAGCCCTTTGCTGAAAATTTGAGCGTTTCACACGATTAATCCTTTGCCCCCAAGCCTAATAATAAGTTTCCAAGAGGTGTGACACATCTCTTACCCTTCCTCGCTTGCTTGACAGGTTGTCATCTGCAAACAATAGTTGGTTAACCGACGGAACTGATTGAGCTACTTTTAAACCTGCAAGATGCGATGACCGATCACTAACTTTTAGACGGCACGGAAGGCCCTCTGCTGCTAGCAAGAAAAGGTAGGGTGAAAGAGGATCTCCCTGACGAATCCTTCTCGAAGGCTTAAATTCTTTTGACATTGAACAAAACTGCAAAAGATATCATGATGTGCATTACCAAGAGGGCCCAGAGATACCTCTCTGATACTTCGGAGTGACAAATCCTAATCTCGATCTATGCCAACCCAACAAACACCTTTGGAGACACCTGTAGAGCATCTTTATAATCACTCAGTTACATTGTGACGTTTGATAGCACACAAGGTGTTCCTCCGGTATTCGGGAATTGCATAATCTCATAGTCAAAGGAATATGTACAAGTCATGAAGAAAGCAATAGCAATAAAACTTAAAGATCATTATGCTAAGCTAACGGATGGGTCTTGTCCATCACATCATTCTCCTAATGATGTGATCCCATTCATCAAATGACAACACATGTCTATGGTTAGGAAACTTAACCATCTTTGATTAACGAGCTAGTCTAGTAGAGGTATACTAGGGACACTGTGTTTTGTCTATGTATCCACACATGTATCAAGTTTCCGGTTAATACAATTCTAGCATGAATAATAAACATTTATCATGATATAAGGAAATATAAATAACAACTTTATTATTGCCTTTAGGCATATTTCCTTCAAAGTCCTCTAGGCAACTTAAAGTAAGACATTGAGTAAATAGGAAAATGGATTTGATAAGAACATTCGTCCCATCAGATGATTAAAGTTTTTCCAACCATCCATATACCTTATTCCAGATGCGATCTTTTAAATACTTGAAGGCGCCATTTTTTGACCTGCCTACTTCTAATGGCATACCAAGGTATTTTTGACTAAGAGATTCATTGTAAACACTAAGCTCATGTTTAATCAAGTCCTTAGAGACATGAGGGCACCCTTTGCTGAAAAATTGAGCTTTTCTCACGATTAGTCCTTTACCTCGAAGCCTAACAGTAAGTTTCCAAAAGGTGTGGCACATCTCTCACCGCTTCCTCGCTTGTGTTACGCCCACGATGCGGCTATATCTCCCACGTGTCGAGGCACGACTTAGAGGCATAACCGCATTGTGGTTTTGTCGCAAGAAGGGTCATCTTCACACAATCCCATGTAATGAACAAGAATGGGATAACGAGAGTTGGCTTACAATCGCCACTTCAAACAATACATAAATATAATTCATACATCATCCAGAATCCACACATGGACCAACTACGGTCAAATATAAATGAAAAATAAGATAACCCCAAATGCTAGATCCCCGATCGACCCAACTGGGCTCCACTACTGATCATCAGGAAAAGACACATAGTAACGACCACGTTCCTCATCGAACTCCCACTTGAGGTCGATCCCATCATCTGCACTGGCATCGTCGGCACCTGCAACTGTTTAGGTAGAATCTGTGAGTCACGAGAACTAAGCAATCTCACACCCGCAAGATCAAGACTATTTAAGCTTATAGGAAAGGATGGTAAAATGGGGTGGAGCTGCAGCATGCACTAAGCATATATGGTGGCTAACATACGCAAAAGAGAGCGAGAAGAGAAGCAACGGAACGGTCGTCATCTAGTAATGACCAAGAAGTGATCCTAAACTCCTACTTACGTCATTCAAAACTCAAACCGTGTTCACTTCCCGGACTCCGCCGAGAAGATACAATCACGGCTACACACGCAGTTGATGTATTTTAATTAAGTCAAGTGACAAGTTCTCTACAACCGGACATTAACAAATTCCCATCTGCCTCATAACCGCGGGCACGGCTTTCGAAAGATAATACCCTGCAGGGGTGTCCCAACTTAGCCCATCATAAGCTCTCACGGTCAACAAAGGATAAACCTTCTCCCGGAAAGACCCGATCAGTCTCGGAATCCCGGTTTACAAGACATTTCGACAATGGTAAAACAAGACCAGCAAAGCCGCCCGAATGTGCCGACAAATCCCGATAGGAGCTGCACATATCTCGTTCTCAGGGCACAATGGATGAGCCAGACGTCGGGTTGGCATAGACCCTAGTTGCCCAGTGGGCGTCGGACATCGCTCGATTTGGGCCAGCACTCGAAGGAGCACTGGTCCGGGGGTTTAAATAAAGATGACCCACGGGCTCGCGAAAACCCGGGTGAAAAAGGCTTAGGTGGGAAATGGTAAAACCAAAGTTGGGCCTTGCTGGAGGGGTTTTATTCAAGGCGAACTTTCAAGGGGGTCCCATAAATCACCCAACCGCGTAAGGAACGCAAACTCAAGGAACATAATACCGGTATGACAGAAACTAGGGCGGCAAGAGTGGAACAAAACACCAGGCAGAAGGCCGAGCCTTCCACCCTTTACCAAATATATAGATGCATTAATTAAATAAGAGATATTGTGATATCCCAACATATCCATGTTCCAACATGGAACAAACTTCATCTTCACCTACAACTAGCAACGCTATAAGAAGGGCTGAGCAAAAGCGGTAACTTAGCCAAACAACGGTTTGCTAGGAAAAGGTGATTAGGGGCTTGACTTGGCAATATGGGAGGCATGATATATCAAGTGGAAGGTAGCGCAGCATGGCAAAAGAACGAACAACTAGCAAAGCAAAGATAGAAGTGATTTCGAGGGTGTGGTCATCTTGCCTGCAAGGTTCTCAGAGTTGTCGAAAGCTTGATCCTCGTAAGCGTACAAAATCAACATGCTACAGGAACTTAACATGGCAGAACAAGGCATGACAGTATTCTACTAAATGCATATGACAAAAGTCCCTTACTGACCATAAGCCAAAAAGGACCAGAAGATATGATGGCAACCATGTAAACATAGCAAGTTTCGTTAACAGGTTTCAGACTTAGCAGAAAACAGAGCATGACAGAAACAATAATATGAAGGCATCTTGGTGAGCTTGATGCACTCACCAAAAAGCAATTCATGACCAAACAAGCATACCTACAGCAAGATGGCATGTTTATGAAGCTACCCAAGGCAAGAGCAAGTACATAGCATGAATGAAAACAACTACAACAAGCTTGGCAAAATTGAGTAACACGTAAACAATCTGCCAGAAATATTTTATAGCAAAAGTAGAGCAATATTGAGTCATGCTATGTCACTCCATAATTGGAAACAAGGGCAGGAATGGATCAATTACAACAATATCTACACAACATCCTTACTGAATATCCTCAAAATAAGCATGGATCTCTCTGTAGACACATGGATACATAGCAACAAAATAACAGCAGACAGACTTGGAAAAACTACCAAGTCTCTGAAATGAGAAACATCACGATGCCTAGTTTGCATGCTTGTGTTAGTCACCACAGAGATCACAAAAATACATGGCATATACCTCTGTAATGATGGCATGGCATAAAACAAAACACATGTAGAGCTCATGCCCATAAGATGCACAGATTAAATGCAACAAAAATAACAAATCCACAAGTTCTGATAAGTAACAGCAGATAACAGCAATTAGCATTCTTGCACCAGAGATTTGGGCATCAAGATGGCCCCAAATGAACATGGTACAATGGAACAAAGTGAAGAGCATCATGAGACGAACAATTCCATATATTACACGCGCGAAACGGAGCTATATGCAGAGAGTTGTGATGCGATAAACAGATGCACGTATTGTAAAAATAAAAGACTTGAAGAAAAACGGGGGAGGCAGAAAGTCAACCTCCCGTTTGACTGGATCGAGATCTGGCCGAGGGAGCTCGTCGCCGGCGACGGGAGAGGAGAAGGAGACGGCGGCCCGCGTCGGGGGAAGCTCGAGAGGAGGCCGGGGACGCGGGTACGGCGAGGGGAGACGGCGGCGCGGGCGTCGGAGGAACTAGAGGCCGCGGGCGGAGCGGCGGACGGCGGCGAGGTCGCCGGCGCGCGGACGCCGGCGCGGCGGAGCGGTGAGGCGGCGACGGAGGCGCGGAGGCGGCGGGGTGCGGCGGCGCCGGCGCGGGAGGGCGCGCGCGCGCGGGGACGGAGGG